>NC_053024.1:500697521-500901971 GCF_003073215.2 Triticum urartu
GAATTCTAGTCTGGTTCCCAAAGTTTCATGCAACTGATTTCAAAACTTTGAGGTAAATTGGGTTCCTCTATCTGATACGATACTCCTCGGAACTCCATGCAAACAAATGATCCTAGTCATGTATATCTTTGCCAACTTAGCACTGGTGTAAGTGGTCTTAACTGGAATGAAATGTGCTACCTTCGTCAAATGATCAACTACTACCCATATCAAGTCATAGCCTGCTTTTGTCCTGGGTAGTCCTGTGATAAAATCCATGCCTATCTTATCCCACTTCCATTCGGGTATCGGCAATGGTTGTAACAATCCTGCTAGCTTCTGATGCTCTGCGTTTACTCTCTGACACACATCACATACTGCTACATATGCTGCTATATCCTTCTTCATTCCGGTCCACCAGAATGTTTCCTTCAAATCCAAATACATCTTGGTATTTCCTGGGTGAATCGAATACGGTGAATCATGTGCCTCTTGCAAAATCAACTTCCTGATCTCCGGGTCATTTGGCACATAAACACGGTCCTGAAACCACAGGGTATCGTGCTCATCCTCACGAAATCCCTTTGCTTTTCCTTCGCTCATTTTCTCCTTTATAGCAGCAATCTCCTTGTCAGATTTCTGAGCTTCTCTGATTTTATCCCTCAACGTTGACTGAATCTCCAATGCTGCTACATAGCCTCTCGGAACTATTTCCAAACATAGCTCACCAAGGTTTTCTGCTAACTCTTTGGGTACTTCTCCCGTCATTAACGTATTGACATGGCTCTTACGGCTCAATGCGTCAGCTACTACATTAGCTTTTCCGGGATGGTAATGCAATCTCATGTCATAATCCTTGATGAGATCCAACCATCTCCTTTGTCTAAGATTCAACTCCTTCTGTGTGAAAATGTACTTCAAAATCTTGTGATCCGTGTACACCTCACAATGATTTCCAATGAGGAAATGTCTCCATGTCTTCAATGCATGCACTACGGGTGCTAACTCCTAGTCATGTGTGGCATAATTCAACTCATGAGGCTTCAGTTGTCGTGAAGCATACGAAACAACTCTACCTTCCTACATAAGCACTGCTCCAAGTCCTCGACGTGAAGCGTCGCAATACACCTCATAATCCTTGGTCTGATCTGGCAAAATCAATACTGGTGAGGTAACCAAGCGTTTCTTCAACTCCTGGAAACTAGCCTCACACTCCTCAGTCCATTTGAACTTAGTGTCCTTCTTTAGCAATTCAGTCATAGGCTTTGCAATCTTTGAAAAGTTCTCAATAAATCTCCGGTAGTATCCTGCGAGTCCAAGAAAACTCCGGATCTCTCCAACTGTCGTTGGTGCTTCCCATTCGGTTACGGTCTCAACCTTTGTGGGGTCAACTACTATACCTTCTCCGGATATAACGTGTCCGAGGAATCCAACTTCCTTCAACCAAAACTCACATTTGCTGAATTTGGCGTATAACTGATGTTCCCTTAGTTTCTCCAAAACCAAACGCAAATGTTCCTTATGCTCCTCTTCATTCTTTGAATAAACCAGGATGTCATCAATGAACACTACGACGAACTTATCCAAAAACTCCATAAACACCTTGTTCATCAGGTTCATGAAATAGGCAGGTGCGTTAGTCAATCCAAATGACATAACGGTATACTCATACAGTCCATATCTTGTGGTGAATGTTGTCTTACGTATGTCATGTTCTCGAATCTTCAACTGATGGTACCCTGATCGCAAATCGATCTTGGAAAACACCTTAGCTCCTTGCAAACGATCAAACAGATCATTAATCATCGGAAGTGGGTACTTGTTCTTGATGGTTACTTCATTCAATCGATGGTAATCGACAACCATCCTTAATGATCCATCCTTCTTTTCCACTAGAAGTACGGGTGATCCCCAAGGCGAAGAACTTGGGCGAATGTAACCTTTCTCCAGTAACTCCTTAATCTGATTCTTAATTTCTACCAAATCCTTTGCTGGCATCCGGTATGGTCGCTTCGATATTGGGCCAGTGCCTGGCAATAACTCAATCAAAAACTCAATGTCTCTATCCGGTGGCATGCCTGGCAACTCCTCAGGAAATACATCAGGGTAATCCTTCACCACTGGTACTTCTTCCTGCACAACTCCTGTTAGGCAGTTTACTTGTGTCCTGTTTGGCACATTTCGGGATACATACTTGATCCTTCTTCCTTATGGTGTTGTAAGCAAAATTTACATACTAGCGCATTCAATGTTCCCTTCATACATTGATAACCAATCCATGCCTAATATCACATCCAATCCTTGATATTCCAATACTATTAGGTCTGAGGGAAACACATAGTTACCAATCCTTAATGGTAACCGATCACACCATCGTCTAGCCATAAACTCCGCTCCTGGTGAGCTTACTAACATGGGTGACCTAAGGGCTTGGGTTGGCAGGTTTTATTTATCCACAAATCCCCTTGATATGTATGAATGCGATGCACCAGTATCAAAAAAACGAGTTTGGTAAATGACTTAACCAGAAACTTACCGGTTACTGCATCAGGCTGATCTTCAACCTCTTCCACATTAATGTGGTTCACCTGTCCCCTGTTGAAAGGGTTTGGCTTTTTCCCAGAGCTTCCATTGCCATTTCCATTCTGGCCTTCAGGGCATTCATTGGCATAATGTCCGGTCTTCGAACACTTGAAACAAGTGACTTGACTCAGATCTCTCTTAGTTGGGGTCAATGGGGTGGTACGGTTCTGGCCGTTGCTACCTCCATTCCCATTACCATTCTTGTGGCCATTATGGTTGTGCGAGCTACCTCCTCCATGGGTATGCTGAAACTGAAATCCCGGTTTAGGGGTATAATGGGGCTTCTTCTAGGCTCCAGAGTTATACTTCCCTGTCCATACTTCCTCTTACGATTCTCAATCTGCTGTTGCTTCCCTTCATCATGATGGCGCGATCTACCAACTCCTGGTAGTTGTTGAAACTTGCTACCATCAATTGCATACTTAGCTCATCATTCAGTCCCTCCAGAAACTTCTCCTGCTTAGCTGCATCCGTAGCAACGTCATCTGGGGCATAACGTGCTAACTTGCTGAAGTCGTCAACGTACTGGCCAACTGTCCTTCCTCCTTGGCGCAAGTTGCGAAACTCACGCTTCTTCATGGCCATAGCTCCTGCTGAAACATGGGCAGTGCGGAAAGCTTGCTGAAACTGATCCCATGTGACAGTGTCAACTGGGTAAGTGGCTGTGAAATTCTCCCACCATGCTGTCGCGGGTCCGTCAAGCTGATGTGCGGCAAACTTCACTTTCTCACCATCTGTGCATCCTGCAGTGGTCAACTCCCTTCCTATTTTGCGGAGCCAATCGTCTGCTACTATTGGCTCGGTGCTACTGGAAAACACCGGCGGATTCAGCCTAAGGAAACGGGCTAAGTGGTCAACAGGTGGTGGTGGTGGTAGGTTGTTGTTGTTGTTGTTCTGCTGGTTCTGGACTAACATCTGCATCAATTGATTCTGCTGCTGGATCAACTGAGTGAGTTCTGGTGGAAATCCATTGTCATGTCTCGGAGGCATCTGAGGGTTTAGAAAAGACGAGAAATAAGACTAGAGTGAGGTCTAAAGAGAAAACACTATCCCAATGCACATGAGCAAATGCACACAAAATCACTTCATTCAATCAAACAAGGGCTTACAAACGGTCTATCTATCGCAAAAGTGCTCGAACTATTGTGTATACATGGGGGAAATACTACTACTATTTGGTGGTCATCTAGAAATTTGAACCGGTGGAAGATTCCATGATATCTGCTCCAGCTTCGTCTTCAAAGTCGGGTTCACTTGGATCCGAATCGGTGTCGTCGATGATGATGTAGTTGTCCGGACATGCGACGTACTTGTCTTCCTTCCCGGATGCTAACTTCTCCTTGAGTTCTTCAATCTCGTGCTTAAGATCGCCATTGTGCCTTGCTAGAGCCACGATCTCTTCCATGTAATCCTTGCGTGTAGACTTCAGTTCTCCTTCTAACTCGATGATCCTTGCCTTCGCATTCTTCAACTCTATCATATCATTGCACATCTGGTTCTCGTGGCGTCGAATGTGCTGGTTTAACTCCTGGATGAAAGATGCAATGGATCTATCCTTCTTGGTGCTGACTAACTCCCATTGTTCATCTCGGCGTCCGCAAATCTTGTAGATAGTGTCCTTGAGGTCTTCTTGATAAACTTCTCCAATGCGTCCAATGGTGATATGAGCTGCCATGCTCCTTCCCAGACTCCAGGTTGGTGCATTGAAAACACTATCTATGGGCTTCGTCATTGGTGCGAATGTTCTTCCCGGAACGTGAGCTTGAATCTTCCAGCGCTCCTCTTCAGGCAGAGTGGCATTGAAGGTTCCCGTGAAGCTTGGTAGTCCGATGTTCAGGTACTTGGTGACTTCCTTCAAGTGAAATCCAAAAGGTGTGCCTTCATCTGGTTGGGCGTACTTGATCTTCGCGTTCATCATCCTAATAGAGTAGAAAAGATGAGGAGTTAGAAAATGAGAAGAGATTGGTGATCTATGGCTTTAACTTAGTGGTCGTGTCCTACAGTCAGCGTGTGCTCTAATACCATCTCTGTAGCGACCCGACCCGAATGGATCAAGTCTACTGTGCTCTGGTGTCATTGCTGGATCAGTAATGCTGACACCACACAGTACTTCGAAGGATTTATAGCAGAGTTGCAATCACACACTTATTACATCGATGTCTCAAAAGAGAACTTATTACAATAAATATGGCTTAAGGCCATCTAATCACGATAACAGCGGAAGACTCGGAAGATAAATGGGTCCATCAACTCCAATGGCATCACTGAGTATAGAACCATGACCTAAAAGCACCTTACTCGTCGTCTGAAAAGTCTGCAACATGAAAGTTGCACCCCGAAAACGGGTCAGCACTTGGAATATGCTGGCAATGTAACACATAGAGAGTAATGGAATGAAACAGCTATACTATATGCATATATGGCTGGTGGAAAGCTCTATGGTTACGGTTTTTGCGTAAAGCCATTTTTTCCCTACTGCAAAGGAATAAATTTATTTAACTATCATGGTGGTTGTTAAACATCGAGAATGGTTGACAGCATTCTGATCCCAATTAAGTGAACAATTAAAACCCATCAATTTAATTAGAGTAACATGTTGAGATTCACATGATATTCAAGTACTAGATACTCAAGTTGTCCATAACCAGGGACATGGCTAATCATGATTAGTTTGTTACACTCTGCAGAGGTTTGCGCACTTTTCCCCACAAGACTCGATCCCCTCCGTTTGTTTTCTCGCACTACATGGTGTTTGAGAAGACGGATGACCGAGACACAGTCTTTCAGAAGCGCTAGCACCTTACATCCGGGTAGACCGTACCACCTATAACCCCTACATCTGCTAGTCTACCACTGTAAGAGTTCGCACGACTTAGTCAACTATGCCAGAGCCCATAATGGCTTGTGGCTGCACACGGAAGTTACTAGCATGAATGATCTTATGATCCCTTTGAGCCTGGGTGGCGGTCCAAAATAAAAACAGGCAAGTCCTGATAGACATCAGGTGCCTCAATCCACCCAGATGTGTGTTTAAGTTGCCACCTTAGATAAACCATCAAAATTATCAACTCACATCTGTCATGGATATCACTCACCCAATCCACGTCTACTAGCATAGCATGGCATAATAAGCAAACGTAGAAGTAACCCCCAAAGGTTTCATAATAAAACAGGTAATAGGTACTACCTCATCTACTTCCCATCCCACAATTTAATTAGATCCTAATCATGCAATGTGTGAGGATTGATCTAATGCAATAAAACTGGGTTGTAGAAAAGGTATGATCAAAGTGTTACTTGCCTTGCTGAGGATCCGCGAGACCTAGGGTTTCGAACTAACAAGCGGCGCAATCCGGGTGATCTATCGCAGACAAACAACAAGCACACAATAAGTACTCAACTAATGCACAGGTAAAACTCGAACAAGAGAACGAACCAGGAAGTTCAACTTAAGAACTCCGGTTGCAACGAAAGAACGAACCGAACAAAGAAACAGAAAACAAACGGCGGAAGAAAACAACTCGGTTCTAGCAAGTTGAAACTAGGTCAAATTTTACCGTGGCCAAAAACTTGTTCAAGTTGATTAAACGGAACGGCGGTTTCGAGACGAAACTCCGGGCGCTTGAATCACCTGATTCCGATAAACGAGCGAGGGGAAAGACTAGAACGAAGATCGGATCTAAGATCACGATCGCGGAATAAATCCGACGAAAAGAAAGAGACGAACGGTTAAACGAATGGACGTTCATTAACCGGAATAATCGGTGATCACGTTCGTTGAGACGAACGATCCGAAAGAAGAACGAAAACAGATCTAGGGTTTTCCGGAAAAGACCGAAAAGAAAAACCGGAAAGAAAAACCGGAAAAGAAAACCGGAACGGTTTCATTAAAAAGAATCGAACCGAGGCAAGGGGAGAGTTGCGCGGCTACCTCGCGAGGCTCCGGCAAGGGCTCCGGCGGCGGCGGCGTAAGGCGGCGGCGGCTATAGGCGGCGGCGCGGCTAAGGCGGTGGCGCGGCTGCTGCTGCTGCTTGCTGCGGCTTAGGGTGGTGGAGGAGAGGGGGGGTCCTTGGGTATTTATATAGGTGGGGGGGTAATGCTTGGGCAAGGGGCAAAGGGGGGGCGCCGGCCTAGAGTCCTACTAGGACTCGGCCTAGGGGGCGGCAGCGGCTGGGCCTGCGCGCAGGGGCGGCGGCGGCTTGGCCTATGGCCGGCTTGGGCCTTGGCCCAGGCGGGGCGCTGCTCTCTTTTTTAAAAAAAACGGTTACGCGCGCAGAAAAACAAAAGAAAAAGAAAACTAAACGAACTCAAAAATCTCTAAAGTTAATTTTCCCCGACTCCTAAAAATGAGTCGAACAAAATGAACTTTTCTCCGGGCCTAAAATGCAATTTTTGAAAACGCGCATTTTTCCTTATCCAAATAAAAAGCAAACAAAACTCCGGCAAAACCAAAATCTGATTTATTCATTAAATCTTCATTTTTCCTAAGTTTGGGAAAGTCATATTATTCCCTCTCTCATATTTTTGATATTGGAAAAATAATTGAAGATGAAATAAATAAATCAAATGATCCTCTTTTCAAATTTGAGAAAACTCTCAAATATGGTTATAGTTTTTGCGAAAAGACAATAGAGCAAGAACGGAATAATGCTATCACTACATGCATATTTGGTTGGTGGAAAGCTCTATGGTTATAGTTTTTGCGAAAAGACAATTTTTCTCTACAACAAAGGAATAAGTTTTATTTTAACTATCATGGTGGTTGATACATCATTGAGAAGGTTCCTCCAACTCAATCCCAATTAAAGTAATTAACAACCCAACAATATTAATTAACAGTGATGAGATACTTAAGATACTCCAAGTACTAGATACTCAAGATTGTCCATAACCGAGGACACGGCTAACCATGATTAGTTTGTACAGTCTACAGAGGTTTGCACACTTTTCCCCACAAGACTCGATCGTCTCCGCGGGATTTCTCGCACTACATGGTGTTTGAGAAACTGATGACCGAGACACAGTCTTTCAAAAACATTAACTCCCTACTCCGGGTAGACCATACCAAACCTACAAACCCACTACCTGCTGATCTAACTCTTCAAGAGGTTCACGTAACTTACTCAACTATGCTAGAGCCCATAATAGCTTGTGGCTGCACACGGAAGTTTCTAGCATGAATCATGTTAGCTCCATTTGAGCCTGGGTGGCGGTCCATAGGAAAATCACACGGAACCCCAGGATTTCCAAAAATACAGGCAACACTGGGTACTCCAGGTGCCTCAATCCACCCAGATGTAAATTCAAGTTGCCACCTTAAGTTGAACCATTAGTTAACAATCTCACCTCTGAATGTATTTCACTCACCCAGACCACGTCTTCGAGCATAGCATAGCAATATAAGCAACGCGTAGAAGTAACTCCCAAGGTTTTAAATATAACAGGGCATTAGGTTCTACCTCAACAACTACTTCCCAACCCACATGTTAATGGCATCCTAATCATGCAATGTTTGAGGATTGAAACTAATGCATAAAAACTGGGTACGGAAAGAGTATGATCAATGTGTTACTTGCCTTGCTGACGATCCGCAAAACCTAGAGACTCCAAATAACACGCTTCGCACACCGGGAATTCTATCGCAAGCAAACAATAGCATACATAAGCAACTAGCAAAGATGCACGGGCAAAACTCAAATAAGAGAGATTGACCAGAAAGTTCAACTTAATAACTCCGGTTTGCAAAAAGAATCAAACCGAACAGAGCAACGAAACTCAGACGGCGAAAGAAACAAGATCCATTTACTAATCTGAACTAAGGTCAAATTTTACAGTAGCAAAAACTGGTTCAAGTTGGTTAAGCGGAAAGAGGGTCTCGAGACAAAGATCTAGGTGCTTGAATCGCCTGATTCCGACTAACGAGCGAAAAGATAAACAGAAACAAAAACCGAATCAGAAATCGCGATCAAGAATAATCGCGGAGAAATCCGATAAAAAGAAAACTGACGAACAGACTAACGAATGAGCATTCGTTCTCTGTAACTAACGAGCGAAAACTGTTCGCTAAAACGAACGTCCAGACGAACGTCCGCTAAATAGAGGAACCAGGAAAACCGGCGAACCGATCTAAAAAAACGTACTAGGGTTCAAAAAAACTGAATCGGTTTCTTAAAAAACAACCGGCGGCGGCGGACCGGTGCGGTACCTCCGGCGAGGCGGGGCTTGGGCGGCGGGGCGGCGGCTTGTGGGCGGCGGGGCGATGGCGGCACGGTGCGGTGAAGCGGCGGCGGCGGTGAGGCGCGGGGCGGGGCTCGGCAGCGGTGGTGGTTGTGGTGGTGGCGGGGGTCCGGGGGGGTATATAAGGGGGCGCGACATGGAGGAGGGGCCAAGGCGGCGGCGAGGAGGAGTCCCGGCCGGACTCCTTGTCCGAGGCGGCGGAGGCTCGGTCTCCGGGTGGGAGACGGCGCGCGCGGGGAGTGGGCCGGCCCGGCTGGGTTTCGGCCCAGTCGGCTGGAAGTTTTTTTTAAAATAATTCCGCCGAACAGAAAATAAATCCTAGAAAATAAAATTGAAATCTAAAAATGCCAAAACAAATTTTCACCGTCTAAATAAAATATTTCGAACGAGATGAACATTTTCTTGGCCCTAAAATGCAATTTTGAAAACGTGCAATTTTTGTAATGCAAATAAAATCCAAATAAAATCAAATAAATGATTTTAATATTTTTCCTCCAATATTTCAATTATTTTGGAGAAGTCATATTATCTCCTCTCATATATTTTATTATGAAATATTTTTCGGAGAGAAAAATAATCAAAATCAAAAATCCTCGTTTCATTATTTGATAAAAATCAAATATGAAAATTAGGAAATCCCAAACTCTCTCCGAGGGTCCTTGAGTTGCTTAGGATTTCGAGGATTGCGGAGCAGAAATGCAATAAAATATGATATGCATGAATGATCTATGTATAACATTCCAAATTGAAAATTTGGGATGTTACAAACCTACCCCCCTTTAGATGAATCTTTCCCTCGAGATTCGGGTTGGCTAGAAAATAGGTGTGGGTGGTCCTTGCGTAGATCATACTCTTGTTCCCAGGTGGCTTCATCCTCGGTATGGTGACTCCACTGAACTTTGCAAAACTTGATAACCTTGCTGCGGGTGACTCGGCTTGCAAACTCAAGAATCTTAACTGGCTTTTCCTCATAAGTCAAATCACTATCCAACTGAATCGCCTCCAAGGGTACTGTACCTCTTAACGGTATTTCGGCCATCTCAGCATGACACTTCTTCAATTGTGAAACGTGAAACACATCATGAACTCCTGACAGTCCTTCAGGTAACTCCAACTTATAGGCAACTTCATACATCCGTTCCAAAACACGATACGGTCCTACAAATCTCGGGGCTAACTTTCCCTTAACTCCAAAACATTTCACTCCTCGCAAGGGTGATGCTCGCAGATATGCTCTGTCTCCAATTTCATAAGTTACCTCCTTGCGCTTCAAGTCTGCATAACTGTTCTGCCTGGACTGAGAAATCTTCAATCTATCATGAATCAGCTTAACTTTCTCTTCAGACTCTTTGATCAAATCCGGTCCAAACAGCTGTCGGTCTCCTACTTCATCCCACATCAACGGCGTTCTGCACCTTCGTCCATACAGGGCTTCGAACGGTGCCATCTTCAAACTGGCTTGGTAGCTATTGTTATATGAGAACTCTGCGTAAGGCAAATTGTCATCTCAACTAGATCCATAATCTAGCGCACAAGCTCTCAACATATCTTCCAGAATCTGGTTGACTCTCTCGGTCTGTCCATCCGTCTGCAGGTGAAATGATGTACTGAACTCCAATCTCGTAGCCAAAGTCTGGTGTAACTGATGCCAAAACTTTGAGGTAAATTGTGTTCCTCTATTTGATACGATGGTCCTCGGAACTCCATGCAGACATACGATCCTGGACATATATATCTTGGCCAACTTCGCACTTGTATAAGTGGTTTTCACTGGGATAAAGTGAGCCACTTTGGTCAAGCGATCAACTACTACCCATATGGAATCATATCCTGATTTGGTCCTGGGCAATCCGGTGATAAAGTCCATGCCAAGTTTATCCCACTTCCATTCGGGTATCGGCATACGCTATAACAATCCTGCTGGCTTTTGATGCTCTGCCTTCACTCTCTGCATACATTGCATACAGCTACGGCAATATCCTTCTTCATTCCTGTCCACCAGAAATGTTCCTTCAAATCCAAATACATCTTGGTGTTTCTGGGGTGTATCGAGTATGGTGAGTCATGAGCCTCCTGAAGTATTAACTTCCTGATCTCTAGGTCATTGGGCATGTATATCTGGTCCTCAAACCATAAGGTATCGTGCTCATCCTCACGAAAACCTTTGGCCTTTCCTTTGCTCATCTTCTCCTTTATCTCGGCAATCTCTTTGTCATCCTTCTGAGCTTCCTGAATCTTACCCAACAGCTTCGAACGAACTTCCATTGTTGCAATAAAACCTCTAGGAACAATGTCTAATCGAAGTTCCATGATATCCTCTGCTAACTCCTTTGGCAGTCCTGTACTCTCTAGGATATTAGCATAACTCTTTCAACTCAAGGCGTCTGCTACGACATTGGCCTTTCCTGGATGATAGTGCAGCTTCATGTCGTAATCTTTTATAAGCTCCAACCATCTCCTCTTCCTAAGATTCAGCTCCTTCTGCATGAAGATGTACTTCAAACTCTTATGATCCGTGTACACATCACAATAGTTTCTAATAAGGTAATGTCTCCAAGTCTTCAATGTATGCACTACTGCTGCTAGCTCCAAATCATGAGTGGCATAGTTCAACTCGTGAGGTTTTAGTTGTCGTGAGGCATACGAAACAACTCTTCTGTCCTGCATAAGCACACTTCCAAGTCTTAAGCGAGAGGCGTCGCAATACACTTGGAAATCCTTATGTATATCTGGCAGTGTCTGCACTGGGGCTGTAGTCAAACGTTTCTTCAACTCCTGGAAACTTGCCTCGCAATCTTCCTTCCATTTAAACTTAGTATCCTTCTTCAATAACTCTGTCATTGGTTTCGCAATCTTGGAAAAATTCTCAATGAATCTCTGATAGTATCCTGCGAGTCCAAGAAAACTGCGGATCTCGCTAACTGAAGTGGGTGCCAACCATTCAGTGACTGACTGAACCTTGCTGGGGTCTACTACTATACCTTCTCCTGATATAACATGTCCAAGGAATCCTACTTCCTTCAACCAAAACTCGCATTTGCTAAACTTGGCATACAACTGGTGTTCCCTGACTTTCTCAAGAACTAATCGCAAATGCTCCTTGTGCTCCTCTTCATTCTTCGAGTATACCATAATATCATCAATAAACACCACAACAAACTTGTCCACATATTCCATGAATACCTTGTTCATCATGCTCATGAAATAGGCAGGGGCGTTAGTCAGTCCAAACGACATGACCATATACTCATATAATCCGTAACGCGTGGTGAATGATGTCTTTGGTATATATTTCTCTCGAATCTTCAACTGATGGTATCCCGATCGCAAATCGATCTTCGAAAACACCTTAGCTCCTTGCAGCTGATCAAACAGATCATTGATCATCGGCACTGGGTACTGGTTCTTAATCGTCACTTCATTCAAGGCCCGATAATCAACAACCATTCTTAGGGATTTATCCTTCTTCTCAACCAAAAGCACTGGGGCTCCCCAAGGTGATGAACTCCTTCGAATGTAACCTTTCTCCAATAACTCCTTGATCTGTTTCTTAATCTCCTCCAGATCATTTGCAGGCATCTGATAGGGTCTCTTGGATATTGGCCCGGTACCTGGCAGTAGCTCTATCAAGAACTCAATATCCCGATCCGGTGGCATGCCTGGTAACTCCTCTGGAAAAACATCCGGGTAATCCCTCACTACAAGCACTTCCTCCTGAACAACTCCCGTGAGGGTATTCACATGGCTCCTCCTAGGAACATGCCTAGATACATACTTAATCCTTTTTCCCTCCGGGGTGGTGATATAAATCGACTTACTAGCATAGTCAATACTTCCTCCATACTTTGACATCCAGTCCATACCTAATATCACATCCAATCCTTGTGACTCCAAGATAATTAGGTCGGACGGAAAAACATGGTTACCAATGATTAAGGGTATCTGGTCGCACCATCAGCTAGCCATATATTCTACTCCAGGTGAACTCACTAAGAGAGGGGTCCTAAGGGTTTGGGTTGGTACTCTAAACTTTTCCACGAATTCCCTTGATATGTATGAATGCGATGCACCAGTATCAAAAAGAACAAGAGCGGTAAATGACTTAACCAAAAACTTACCTATAACCGCGTCTGGCTGCTCTTCAACCTCCTCCATGTTAACGTGGTTCACTTGTCCTTTGTTGAATGGATTGGGCTTCTTCCCAGCGCTCCCATTTCCGTTTCCATTCTTTCCTTCGGGGCACTCCGTGGCATAGTGTCCAGTCTTCCTACACTTAAAGCAAGTAACATGACTTAGGTCTCTGTTGGCGGGTGTGGTTGGGTTGGGGCGGTTCTGATTGTTGTTGGCTCCGTTCCCATTCCCATTTTTAGAACCATTATGGTTATGCGATCCTCCTCCGGTGTGGTTATGACCTCCATGGTTATGAACAAGTCCTCCCGAGTTCGGAGTTAGGCGACGCTTCTGCTGAGCTCCTGAGTTATACCTCCCATGTACATACTTCCTCTTTCGGCTCTCAATCTTGTGCTACTCCCCTTCAATCATAAGAGCCTTATCTACCAACTCCTAGTAGTTGTTGAAGGTTGTTACCATCAACTGCATACTCATCTCATCATTCAGCCCTTCCATAAACTTCTCCTGCTTCGCGGCATCTGTGGCCACGTCATCGGGGGCATAGCGAGATAACTTGCTAAACTCATCCACATACTGAGCCACAGTACGGTTCCCCTGGCGTAAGTTGCGAAACTCACGTTTCTTCATATTCATGGCTCTAGTTGAGACATGGGTTGTATGGAAGGCTTGCTGAAATTGGTCACATGTCACCGTGGCTATGGGGTAGGTGACAGTGTAATTCTCCCACCATGATGTTGCAGGTCCATCCAACTGATGTGCGGCAAAACGCACCTTCTCAGCATCAGTGCATCCTGCAGTGGTTAACTCCCTTCCAATCCTGCGGAGCCAATCATCTACTATTATAGGCTCGGTGCTACTGGAAAACACCGGCGGTTGCAACCTCAGAAAACGGGCTAAGTTGTCAACTGGTGGTGTTGGTGGTGGTGGATTGTTGTTGTTGTTGCCCTGGTTCTGAACTAACAACTGCATCAGGGTATTCTGCTGCTGGATCAACTGAGTGAGCTCGGGTGGGAATGCAAATCCGGGGTCACGTCTCGGAGGCATCAGATGGGTTTTAGAGGGGAGAGATTAGAATAGAATGAGGTCTAATGAGAAACCACTACCCATATGCACATGAGACAAACACAAACATTTCACTCAATCAATCAAGTCATACAATCGGTCTAACTATCGCAAAAGTGCTCGGACTACTCTATTTACATGGGGGAATACTACTAGTGATGTGGTGGTCTACTAAAAATATTCCTCGGTTGCAGACTCCATGGTATCTGCTCCAGCTTCGTCTTCAAAGTCATCATCTCTCAGGTCAGAGTCGGTATCGTCGATGATGATGTAGTCCTCCAGGCAAATCTCCTTGGGTTCTTCGTCTTCTTCTACTTGTGTGGGGTCTCCCATGAATATTCCGATCTTCTTAATCAGGTCATCATTCTTCTCCAGTAGTGTCGCAATTTTCTCCTCATATCCATCGCGTGTAGACTTAAGTTCTTCTTCCAGCTTGATGATCCTTGTCTTCACCTTTTTCAAATCTATCATGTCTGTGCACATCTGATTCTCCTGGCGTCGAATGTGCTGGTTTAGTTCCTGGATGAAAGCTGCAATTGATCTATCCTTCTTGGTGCGGATCATCTCCTATTGCTCGTCTCGGCGCCCACAGATCTGGTAGATAGTGTCTTTAAGCTCCTTTTGATAAACTTCTCCAATGCGTCCCATGGTGATGTGAGCGGCCATAGTCTTTCCTAGACTCCAGGTTGGAGCATCAAAGGAAAACTCTATGGGTTTAGTGACTGGCGTGAAGGTCCTTCCTGGAACTTGAACTTGAATCATCCAAAGCTCCTCTTCTGGTAAAGTGGCGTTGTAGGTCCCGGTGAAGCTTGGTATTCCTATGCTCAGGTACCTAGTGACTTCCTTCAGGTGTCGTCCAAAAGGTGCTTCTTCATTCGTTTGTGCAAACTTGTTCTTCATCTCCGCCATCCTAAAGAGTAGAAAATGGAGAGGAGTCAGAAATGAGAAGAGAATAGTAATCTATGGCTTTTAGCTTAGTGGTCGTGTCCTACACTCAACCTGACTCTGATACCATCTTTGTAGCGACCTGACCTCAAACGGTCAAGTCTTTGTGCTACCGTGTCATCCCTGGATCAGTAATGCTGACACACACAGTACTCGAAGGATTTATAACAGAGTATCAATCACACACTTAATACATCGAATGTCTCAAGAGAGAACTTATTACAATAATATGGCTTAAGGCCATCTAATACGATAACAGTGGAAGGCTTGGAAGATAAAGTGAGTCCACCAACTCCAACGGCATAGCTGAGCTGCACGGCAACGACCTAACGAACTTTACTCCTCGTCTAAAAAGTCTGCAACATAATACGTTGCAGCCCGAAAACGGGTCAGCACATGGAATATGCTGGCAATGTAACACAGTAGAGCAAGAACAGAATAATGCTATCACTACATGCATATTTGGCTGGTGGAAAGCTCTATGGTTATAGTTTTTGTGAAAAGACAATTTTTCCCTACAACAAAGGAATAAGTTTTATTTTAACTATCATGGTGGTTGATACATCATTGAGAAGGTTCCTCCAACTCAATCCCAATTAAAGTAATTAACAACCCAACAATATTAATTAAGAGTGATGGGATACTTAAGATACTCCAAGTACTAGATACTCAAGATTGTCCATAACCAGGGACACGGCTAACTATGATTAGTTTGTACATTCTGCAGAGGTTTTCACACTTTTCCCCACAAGACTCGATCGCCTCCGCTGGATTTCTCGCACTACATGGTGTTTGAAAAACTGATGACCGAGACACAGTCTTTCAGAAACATTAACTCTCTACTCCGGGTAGACCATACCAAACCTACAAACCCACTACCTGCTGACCTAGCTCTTCAAGAGGTTCACGTAACTTACTCAACTATGCTAGAGCCCATAATAGCTTGTGGCTGCACACGGAAGTTTCTAGCATGAATCATCTCATCTCCCTTTGAGCTTGGGTGGCGATCCATAGGAAAATCACACGGACCCCTAGGATTTCCAAAAATACAGGCAACACTGGGTACTCCAGGTGCCTCAGTCCACCCAGATGTAAATTCAAGTTGCCACCTTAAGTTGAACCATTAGTTAACAATCTCACATTTGTCATGGATTTCACTCACCCAAACCACGTCTACAAGCATAGCATAGCAATATAAGCAACGCGTAGAAGTAACTCCCAAGGGTTTGAATATAGCAGGGCATTAGGTTCTACCTCAACAACTACTTCCCAACCCACATGTTAATGTCATGCTAATCATGCAATGTTTGAGGATTGAAACTAATGCATAAAACCTGGGTACGGGAAGAGTATGATCAATGTGTTACTTGCCTTGCTGACGATCCGCGAAACCTAGAGACTCCAAATAACACGCTTCGCACTCCGGGAATTTTATCGCAAGAAAACTATAGCATACATAAGCAACAAGCAAAGATGCACGGGCAAAACTCAAGTAAGAGAGATTGACCAAAAAGTTCAACTTAAGAACTCCGGTTTGCAAAAAGAATCAAACCAAACGGAGCAACAAAACTCAAACGGCGAAAGAAACAAGATCCGTTTACTAATCTGAACTAAGGTCAAATTTTACAGTAGCAAAAACGGGTTCAGGTTGGTTAAGCGGAAAGAGGGTATCGAGACGAAGATCTAGGCGCTTAAATCACCTGATTCCGACTAACGAGCAAAAAGATAAACAGAAATGAAAATCGGATCAGAAATCGTGATCAAGAATAATCGCGGAAAAATCCGATCAAAAGAAAATTGACGAACAGACTAACGAACGAGTGTTCGTTATATGTAACTAACGAGCGAAAACCGTTCGTTAAAACGAACATACGGACGAACGTCCGCTAAATAGAGGAACCGGGAAAAACCGGCGAACCAATCTAAAAAAATGTACTAGGGTTCAAAAAAACCGAATCGGATTCTTAAAAAAACGGCGGCGGCTCAGCGCGGTACCTCCGGCGAGGCGGGTCTTGGGCGGCGGGGCGGCGGCTTGCAGGTGGCGGGGCGACGGCTGCACGGTGCGGCGAAGCGGCGGCGGGGCGCGGCTGCAGCGGCGGCGGCGAGGTGCGGGGCGGGGCTCAGCGACGGTGGTGGTTGTAGTGGTGGCGGGGGTCCCGGGGGGAGTATATAAGGGGGGCGGCGCGGATTGGAGGAGGGGCCAAGACGGCGGCGAGGAGGAGTCCCGGCCGGACTCCTCGTTCGAGGCGGCGGCGGCTCGGTCTCCGGGTGGGAGACGGCGCGCGCGGGGAGTGGGCCGGCCCAGTCGGCTGGAAGTTTTTTTTAAAATAATTCCGCCAAACAGAAAATAAATTCTAGAAAATGAAATAAAATTCTAAAAATGCCAAAACAAATTTTGACCGTCTAAATAAAATATTTAGAACGAGATGAACATTTTCTTGGCCCTAAAATGCAACTTTGAAAACGTGCAATTTTTCTAATGCAAATAAAATCCAAATAAAATCGAATAAATGATTTTAATATTTTTCCTCCAATATTTCAATTATTTTGGAGAAGTCATATTATCTCCTCTCATATATTTTATTATGAAATATTTTTCGGAGAGAAAAATATTCAAAATCAAAAATCCTCGTTTCATTATTTGATAAAAATCAAATATGAAAACCGGGAAATCCCCAACTCTCTCCGAGGGTCCTTGAGTTGCTTAGGATATCGAGGATTGTGGAACGGAAATGCAATAAAATATCATATGCATGAATGACCTATGTATAACATTCCAAATTGAAAATTTGGGATGTTACACGTATTTTGTTGACGACACTTACTGTCATTCCAAATATGATATGGTCACTGGACTTCAGAATAAGCTCATCACGGTCACCACAAACATTATGTCGTGCTAACCAACATGTGGTTGGATGGTTAGGAGGGCAGTGGTTTCTCGAGCCCACCAGGGTTAAAGTCCCGGTGCTCGCATTTATCCTGGGTTAATTTCAGTATTTTCCGACGATGTGCGTTCAGTGGAAGGAGACGTTCCACTTGACTACGAGGCACCTATGGTGACTTCATAAAATCTCAAGATCATATGCTGGCTCACTCTCTCGAATGTGCTCATAGGGGTAGGGTGTGCGTGTGTGCGCTTATAGCAATGAGTGCTTGCGCGTATATATGACCCCTTGCGTCTATACCGTGTTAAAAAATACATGTCATGATTATACGGTCACTGGCTCACCCGTACAACTCTGTATTTTGTTGATGACACAATCAATTGACCAGTCAAACGTTCCACGTGGCGCAACTAGTGTTGCACCATCGGGGCGCGTAACCATGGGGCCCACCTGTCAGCCCGTATATGAAAGAAAGAAATGGTAGTTTGAGTCTGTACTGTGTTAATAAAATACATTTTAGGGTGATCATACGATCACTGGCACACCATACAGCTCCGTAATTTGTTGATGACACGATCAATTGACCAGTCAAACGGTCCACATTTAGCAGCGCGCATTACCATAGGGCCCACCCATCAGTGCGTATATGAAGGACAGAAATGGTAATTAATTAGTCGTCGGTGGGTACTCGAAGTTGTGAGACCTTTGGTTGGCAGTCACCGGCGGTGGGGGCGCGTTGATTGGGCGGTGGGGTGGGGATCGCCGGAGAAAAAGCTCGGCGCGAGGGGGGGGCTAGAGGGATGGTCGGTGCGGCGGCGGACTGGCGGTGGGGAGTGGTTTTGGGGCGGGCGGGGCGGCGTCGTGGCGCGGGCCGCCACGGGCGGCGGGGGCCGGCAGTTCGGCCGGTGGTGGCTGGCGGCTCAGGGGGGTGGGATTTGATGATAAACTGCAAGCCCTGTATTTCGTATCCAACGGCTGGAAAATCTAATGAACAAAGATGAAAAAGTTAGTCGACTGACATGTGGCCTCACCCCGCACGTACACCTTCACGCATGCAAGACACGCACGCATGCAGGCATGCAACACTAACATGTACACATAACAAACACACGCACGCATGCAGGCATGCAACACTGACACGTACACATGCACTCACGAACACACGCATGTACGCACACATGCATGCAACACTGAAACGTACCCTTGCACGCACGCAACACTCGCACGCCTGCATGCACACAGCACACGACGCAAGACACACGCTCAACCTATACGTGCATGCACCCTTTGTTAAGGACATGGATTGTTACGGGTATTAATCAATCTTATCTGTGATAAGCAGAACGTTGATGTTTGCAGTGGTCTTTATGAATCACAACGTATCGAATGGGCGATCAACATAGTAGGCTTATCTACATGAAAAGGATGACGTCACACTCAATGAACAATCATCGGTTTATGAAATGCCATCTTCTGGTCACCCTGGCCCACCAAAGGTTCCTCTGCTGTGCGCTGCCTGCGTTGGGTCACTAACATGCATGCCATGTACCCAAAGAGCCCACACGTCAGAGTCGAGGGCACCACTCGCTGCACGCCCGACTGAACACGCCTCCTTGCCGCATTCAAACGCCTCCACGAAACCCGCCCGTGTGGAAGCCGACAAACCCACTCTGGACACACGTCCGTTCATGACCGGGCCGGCGTTAAATGCAACGCCGGCCGAGATCCTCCCGTCTGCCGTCTATTTAATCTCCTATTTAAATGAGGCCAAATGCCGGCCAAGAATCGCACACCTTCGCCGCTCCCCTATCTCCTCCTTCACCATTTTGTCCACTCTTACAATGGCTTACGAAGAGTAGTTATTCCGCACAAACCATTTGTCTAGGTTTGTATCTCTCACACACACCCACGTAGGTGGGGGACGTGCACAAAGAGAAGAGGTGCATGCACGGCGCACGTACTCCCGTCTCTTTCCCAACCACACCCGCGCGGGTACATGGTGGAGCTCATTTCTGTACGAAAAGGCAGCCCACGCGGTAATTTGACACGTGTACTGGTTGTCCACTTGGTGGAGGGAGGATCGTCTACCATGGGTGAACAAACAAATTGCGACATGACGCGTTATATTAAAAAAGAGGCAAACCATGTGGGGCCTACCTTAGAGGCAAGGCTCTATACTCTGGAGTACTTTTGATGTGCCCCGTCAACTCGCGGAACAAGGAGAAGCTTGCTTAGTATGCCGTCTCCTCCGCCCACAGGCGCGGTGGCTCGCAGGATGAGGTGAAGCTTCCTTACTAGTAGTAGTATTGCATGCCTTATGCCCGCTCCCTCGCCCACGCGCGCGGTGGCTCGCAGGACGAGGAGAAAATTTTACTCCCCTGCCTGCCGCGCAGGAAAAGACCTGCCCTTGCCTTTTTTTAGTCCGGGTTTGTATCGAT
This sequence comes from Triticum urartu, assembly GCF_003073215.2. Lineage (NCBI taxonomy): Eukaryota > Viridiplantae > Streptophyta > Magnoliopsida > Poales > Poaceae > Triticum > Triticum urartu. The sequence goes on from NC_053024.1 coordinate 500,717,785, forward strand.
GGATCGCGCGAAGAAGCAAAAACCCAAGTCGTGTCTTGTACTCCTCTGTCGACGCTCGCTTTCATGAATTCCGTACGTCATGTCGCCGACATGTGGGATATATAGCAACCGGGTCGATGTGTCAAGCACCAAATAACAGTGCAGAACAGCAGGGGGACGCACCCCAGTCGTACCGCCCCAGTAGTAGTAGTAATGAGCAATGGGACGTCAAATCACAATGTCGCACCTTCCCAGATGGACGAAGCAACCATTATTTCACACTTCGGTTCCCCATCATATCAAACCACGTAGTATTGCTTCTTCCTCAAGAGCGACACGTGCATCGCCTTGGTACATCATGACACGTGGGACCGCATGACAGGCCATGCTCCCCCGCCAATCGCTCGGTAAAATCACCTCATTTTCACTACTATACTTCCTCCGTATCAGTTTACTACATGGCATGCACGTCATTCTAGGTTGATAATTGATGTCTACTACACAACCTTCTTCTTGTAGATGTTGTTGGGCCTCCAAGTGCAGAGGTTTGTAGGACAGTAGCAAATTTCCCTCAAGTGGATGACCTAAGGTTTATCAATCCGTAGGAGGCGTAGGATGAATATTGTCTCTCTCAACCAACCCTGCAACCAAATAACAAAGAGTCTCTTGTGTCCCCAACACACCCAATACAATGGTAAATTGTATAGGTGCACTAGTTCGGCGAAGAGATGGTGATACAAGTAGTATATGGGTAGTAGATAAAGGTTTTCTAATCTGAAATTATAAAAACAGCAAGGTAACTAATGATAAAAGTGAGCGTAAACGGTATTGCAATGATAGGAAACAAGGCCTAGGGTTCATACTTTCACTAGTGCAAGTCCTCTCAATAATAATAACATAATTGGATCACATAACTATCCCTCAACATGCAACAAAGAGTCACTCCAAAGTCACTAATATCGGAGAACAAACGAAGAGATTATGGTAGGGGATGAAACCACCTCAAAGTTATTCTTTCCAATCAATCTGTTGGGCTATTCCTATAAGTGTCACAAACAGCCCTAGAGTTCATACTAGAATAACACCTTAAGACACAAATCAACCAAAACCCTAATGTCACCTAGATACTCCAATGTCACCTCAAGTATCCGTGGGTATGATTATACGATATGCGTCACACAATCTCAGATTCATCTATTCAAACCAACACAAAGGACCTCAAAGAGTGCCCCAAAGTTCTACTGGAGAATCACGACGAAAACATGTGCCAACCCCTATGCATAGGTTCATGGGCGGAACCCGCAAGTTGATCACCAAAACATACTTCAAGTGAATCACATGATATCCCATTGTCACCACAGATATCCACGACAAGACATACATCAAGTGTTCTCAAATCTTTAAAGACTCAATCTGATAAGATAACTTCAAAGGGGAAACTCAATTCATTACAAGAGAGTAGAGGGGGGAAGAAACATCATACGATCCAAATATAATAGCAAAGCTCGCGATACGTCAAGATCGTATTATCTCAAGAACATGAGAGAGAGAGAGAGATAAAACACATAGCTACTGGTACATACCCTCAGTCCCGAGGGAGAACTACTCCCTCCTCGTCATGGAGAGCACCGGGATGATGAAGATGGCCAACATAGAAGGATTGCCACCTCCGGCGGGGTGCCGGAACAGGTCTAGATTGGTTTTCGGTGGGTACGGAGGCTTCTGGCGGCGGAACTCCAGATCTATCGTGTCCACGGATGTTTTTAGGGTATATGGAGATACATAGGTGGAAGAAGTACGTCAGGGGGGCCACGAGGGGCTCACGAGGGTGGAGGGCGCGCCCAGGGGTGGTGGGAGCCCCCCTGCCTCGTGACCTCCTCGCAGATCCCCCGACATGCACTCCAAGTCTTCTGGACTTCTTTCCTTCCAAAAATGAGTTCCGTGAAGTTTCAGGTCAATTGGACTCCGTTTGGTTTTCCTTTTCTTCAAAACCCTAAATAGGGTAAAAACAGAAACTGGCACTGGGCTCTGGGTTAATAGGTTAGTCCCAAAAATGATATAAAAGTGTATAATAAAGCCCACAAACATTCAAAAACAGTAAATAATATAGCATGGAGCAATCAAAAATTATAGATACGTTGGAGACGTATCAACATCCCCAAGCTTAATTCCTGCTCGTCCTCGAGCAGGTAAATTATAAAAACAGAATTTTTGATGTGGAATGCTAGTTGGCATAATTTCAATGTAATTTCAATGTGGTATGAATATTCAGATCCGAAAGATTCAAGATAAAAGTTCATATTGACATAAAAATGATAATACTTCAAGCATACTGACTAAGCAATCATGTATTCTCAAAATAACATGGCCAAAGAAAGTTCATCCCTACAAAATCATATAGTTTAGTCATGCTCCATTTTCGTCACACAAGAATGCTGTCATCATGCACAACCCCAATGACAAGCCAAGCAATTGTTTCATACTTTAGTAATCTCAAACTCATAAACTTTCACGCAATACATGAGCGCGAGCCATGGATATAGCACTATGGGTGGAATAGAATAATGAGGGGGGTTATGTGGAGAAGACAAAAAAGGAGAAAGTCTCACATCAACGAGGCTAATCAATGGGCCATGTAGATGCCCATCGATTGATGTTAATGCAAGGAGTAGGGATTGCCATGCAACGGATGCACTAGAGCTATAAATGTATGAAAGCTCAATAAAAGAAACTAGTGGGTGTGCATCCAACTTGCTTGCTCACGAAGACCTAGGGCACTTGAGGAGGCCCGTTGTTGGAATATACAAGCCAAGTTCTATAATGAAATATTCCCACTAGTATATGGAAGTGACAAAACAAGAGACTTTCTATCATGAAGATCATGGTGCTACTTTGAAGCACAAGTGTGGCAAAGGATAGTAGCATTGTCCCTTCTCTCTTTTTCTCTCATTTTTTATTTTTTTATTTGGGCCTTTCCTTTTTTATGGCCTTTCTCTTTCTTTGGGCCTCCTCTTTTTTATGTCCTTTCTCTTTTTTTATTCCTCACTTGGGACAATGCTCTAGAAAATGATGATCATCACACTTCTATTTATTTACAACTCAATGATTACAACTCGATACTAGGACAAGGTATGACTCTATATGAATGCCTCCGGCGGTGTACCGGGATTGCGATGAATCAAGTGTGACATGTATAAAAAATTATGAACGGTGGCTTTGCCACAAATACGATGTCAACTACATGATCATGCAAAGCAATATGACAATGATGATGCGTGTCATAATAAACAGAATGGTGGAAAGTTGCATGGCAATATATCTCGGAATGGCTATGGAAATGCCATAATAGGTAGGTATGGTGTCTGTTTTGAGGAAGATATAAGGAGGTTTATGTGTGAAAGAGCGTATCATATCACGGGATTTGGATGCACCGGCGAAGTTTGCGCCAACTCTCAATGTGAGAAATGGCAATTCACGGTACCGAAGAGGCTAGAAATGATGGAAGGGTGAGAGTGCGTATAATCCATGGACTCAACATTAGTCATAAAGAACTCACATACTTATTGCAAAAATCTACAAGTCATCAAAGGGAAAATTTTGTTTTTGCCACTCTAGATATTGCCAATTTTTCTTATGCCACTCTAGATTTTGACATTTCACTTTTGCCACTCTTAGCTTTTGGCAATTATCACAATTGCCATCCTGTGGCAAAAGCAAAATAATTTTATTTAATTTTTGCCACTCTTAGCTTTTGACAATTATCACAATTGCCACTCTGAAAATTTTGCTTTTGCCACAGGAATGGCAATTGTGATAATTGTCAAAAGCTAAGAGTGGCAAAAGTGAAATGTCAAAATCTAGAGTGGCATAAGGAAAATTGGCCAAATCTAGAGTGGCAAAAACAAAATTTCCCATCATCAAAAACCTCGGCACTACGCGCATGCTCCTAGGGGGATAGATTGGTAGGAAAAGACCATCGCTCGTCCTCGACCGCCACTCATAAGGAAGGCAATCAAATAACACCTCATGTTTCAAATTTGTTACACAACGTTTACCATACGTGCATGCTACGAGACTTGCAAACTTCAACACAAGCATTCCTCAAATTCACAACTACTCAACTAGCACGACTTTGATATTATTACCTCCATATCTCGAAACAATCATCAAGCATCAAACTTTTCTTAGTATTCAACACACTCATAAGAGAATTTTATTATTAATATTGTATACTTAGCATATTAGGATTTTAAGCAAATTACCATGCTATTTAAGACTCTCAAAATAATCTAAGTGAAGCATGAGAGTTCATCTATTTCTTCAAAATAAAACTACCACCATGCTCTAAAAGATATAAGTGAAGTACAAGAGCAAACAACAAACTACTCCAAAAGATATAAGTGAAGATCAATGAGTAGTCGAATAATTATGCAACTATGTGAAGACTCTCTAACATTTAATAATTTCAGATCTTGGTATTTTATTCAAACAGCAAGCAAAGCAAAATAAAATGCCATTCTAAGAATGGCAAACATCATGTGAAGAAGCAAAAACTTAGGATCAACCGAAACTAACCGATAGTTGTTGAAGAAGAAAGGTGGGATGCCAACCGGGGCATCCCCAAGCTTAGATGCTTGAGACTTCTTGAAATATTATATTGGGATGCCTTGGGCATCACCAAGCTTGAGATTTTGTGTCTCCTTAATTCCTCTCATATCATGGTCTCCCTAAATCTCAAAAGCTTCATCCACACAAAACTCAACAAGGACTCATGAGATAAGTTAGTATGAACCATTGCAAAAACCTTATCATACTCTACTGTAGCAAATCACTAAAATTATTATTCAACATTGCATACTAAATGCCTCTGCATATTTAATAGTCCTATCCTCAAATAGAATCATTATAGAAGCAAACCTATGCAAACAATGCAAACATAACAGCAATCTGCCTAAACAGGATAGTCTGTAAGGAATGCTGCAACATCCATACTTCCCTAGCTCCAAAAATTATGAAAGAAAATTCCCAATGTAGTAAATTTATCAGATCTTAATATGCAAAAGGTTTCATAATTTTATCACATTCTGACTTTTCTAGGTAATTATTGCAACAGCGGTAAACTTTCTGTTTTCAAACAGCAACATGTATACTTGTAACATAGGCATAGTAAAGGCTATCAATGCCACTTTTATTGAAATAAAAGATGAATTTTTTTTTATAAATAACATAAAGCAAATCTTAACAAAATAAATTGACGCTCCAAGCAAAACACATATCATGTGGTGAATAAAAATATAGCTCCAAGTAAAGTTACCGATGAACGAAGACGAAAGAGGGGATGCCTTCCAGGGCATCCCCAAGCTTAGGCTCTTGGCTGTCCTTGAATATTACCTTGGGGTGCCTTGGGCATCCCCAATCTTAGGCTCTTTCCACTCCTTATTCCATAGTCCATCGAATCCTTACCCAAAACTTGAAAACTTCACAACACAAAACTTAACAGAAAACTCGTAAGCTCCGTTAGTATAAGAAAGCAAATCACCATCATAAGTTACTGTAATGAACTCATTCTTTATTTATATTAGTGTTAAACCTAATGTATTCCAACTTCTCTATGGTTTATAAACTATTTTACTAGCCATAGATTCATCAAAATAAGTAAACAACACATGAAAAACAGAATCTGTCAAAAACAGAACAGTCTGTAGTAATCTGGACCAAACGTATACTTCTGGAACTCATAAAATTCTCAAATAAATTGATGGACCTGGGGAATTTATATATTAATCATCTGAAAAAATAATTAACTAAATATCACTCTCCAAATAAAAATGGCATCGATTCTCGTGAGCGCTAAAGTTTCTGTTTTTTACAGCATGATCGCAAAGACTTTCCCCGAGTCTGCCCAACGGTTCTACTTGGCACAAACACTAATTAAAAGTATAAAACCACATCTAAACAGAGGATAGATGAATTATTTATTACTAAACAGGGAAAAAAAGCAAGGAACAAAAATAAAATTGGGTTGCCTCCCAACAAGCGCTATCGTTTAACGCCCCTAGCTAGGCATGATGATTTCAACGATGCTCACATAAAAGATAAGAATTGTAACTTAAAGAGAGCATCATGAAGAATAGGACTAGAACATTTAAGTCTAACCCACTTTATATGCATAGGGATTTTGTGAGCAAACAACTTATGGGAACAATAATCAACTAGCATAGGAAGGCAAAACAAGCATAACTTCAAAACTTTAAGCACATAGAGAGGAAACTTGATATTATTGCAATTCCTACAAGCATATATTCCTCCCTCATAATAATTTTAAGTAGCATCATGAATGAATTCAATAATATAACCAGCACCTAAAGCATTCTTTTCATGATCTACAAGCATAGAAATTTTACTATTCTCCACATAAGCAAACTTCTTCTCATGAATAGTAGTGGGAGCAAACTCAACAAAATAACTATCATGTGAGGCATAATCAAATTGAAAAGTAAAATCATGATGACAAGTTTCATGGATATCATTATTCTTTATAGCATACAAGTCATCACAATAATCATCATAGATAGCAACTTTGTTCTCATAATCAATTGGAACCTCTTCCGGGATACAAGTCCGGCTCGCGAGGAGCTTGCGAGGGAAAGGCGATGGACATGAGTCCCAAACCAAACGAGATCTAGAAGGCGAGAAATGGCTCGAACGAGAAAAGGCACCCCCCGCGCGCATAGATAAAAATTCAGCTTCAACTTAAATCCAGATCCAGAAAGCAAAGCCACAGAAAGAGAAATCCAAAGCAAAAGGCCGCGTCCGACACCTAGTCTAGTCTTCAGGTCTTCAAGTCTTCTGATGTCTACTACACAACCTTCTTCTCATAGACATTGTTGGGCCTCCAAGTGCAGAGGTTTGTAGGACAGTAGCAAATTTCCCTCAAGTGGATGACCTAAGGTTTATCAATCCGTAGGAGGCGTAGGACGAAGATGGTCTCTCTCAAGCAACCCTGCAACCAAATAACAAAGAGTCTCTTGTGTCCCCAACACACCCAATACAATAGTAAATTGTATAGGTGCACTAGTTCGGCGAAGAGATGGTGATACAAGTAGTATATGGATGGTAGATAAAGGTTTTTGTAATCTGAAAATATAAAAAACAGCAAGGTAACGAATGATAAAAGTGAGCGTAAACGGTATTACAATGCGTTGAAACAAGGCCTAGGGTTCATACTTTCACTAGTGCAAGTCCTCTCAATAATACTAACATAATTGGATCACATAACTATCCCTCAACATGCAACAAAGAGTCACTCCAAAGTCACTAATAGCGGAGAACGAACGAAGAGATTATGGTAGGGTATGAAACCACCTCAAAGTTATTCTTTCCAATCAATCCGTTGGGCTATTCCTATAAGTGTCACAAACAACCGTAGAGTTCGTACTAGAATAACACCTTAAGACACAAATCAACCAAAATCCTAATGTCACATAGATACTCCAATGTCACCTCAAGTATCCGTGGGTATGATTATACGATATGCGTCACACAATCTCAGATTCATCTATTCAAACCAAACAAAGGACCTCAAAGAGTGCCCCAAAGTTCTACTGGAGAATCACGACGAAAACATGTGCCAACCCCTATGCATAGGTTCATGGGCAGAACCCGCAAGTTGGTCACCAAAACATACATCAAGTGAATCACGTGATATCCCATTGTCACCACAGATATCCACGGCAAGACAGACATCAAGTGTTCTCAAATCTTTAAAGACTCAATCCGATAAGATAACTTCAAAGGGGAAACTCAATTCATTACAAGAGAGTAGAGGTGGGAAGAAACATCATAGGATCCAAATATAATAGCAAAGCTCGCGATACGTTAAGATCGTATCATCTCAAGAACATGAGAGAGAGAGAGATCAAATACATAGCTACTGGTACATACCCTCAACCCCGAGGGAGAACTACTCCCTCCTCGTCATGGAGAGCACCGGGATGATGAAGATGGCCACCGGAGAAGGATTCTACCTCCGGCAGGGTGCGGTCTAGATTGGTTTTCGGTGTCTACGGAGGCTTCTGACGGCGGAACTCCCTATGTATTGTGCTCCCCGATCGTCTTAGGGTATATGGAGATATATATGCGGAAGAAGTACGTTAGCGGAGCCACGAGGGGCCCACGAGGGTGGAGGGCGCGCCCCCTGCCTCGTGGCTTCCTCGTTGCTTCCCTTACGTGGACTCCAAGTCTCCCGGGTTGCTTTCCTTCCAAAAATAAGTTATGTGAAGTTTCAGGTCAATTGGACTCCATTTGATTTTCCTTTTCTATGATACTCTAAAATAAGGTAAAAATAGAAACTGGCACTGGGCTTTGGGTTAATAGGTTAGTCCCAAAAATCATATAAAATAGCATATAAATTCATATAAAACATCCAAGGTTGATAATATAATAGCATGGAACAATCAAAAATTATAGATACGTTGGAGATGTATCACCAGCTGCCAGCCTCTCCACGTACAGTACTCTTCTGATGGAAGTCGGTCGTTAACCACATTGACCACGCCGTGCCGAGAGAACCAAGGTGGTGGACGACAGCGAGGCCTAGGAAGGGGATGACGCGGAGCCGGGGAAGACCCGGCAGTGGATTCCCACGCGGAGAGGAGTACGAGGGTTCACTGGTTCGGCTGCGGTGTGAGGCTGCCGTCGCCGCAGAATAACAGGGGGTGTGGGTGAGTGGAAGGATGGCCTAGCCAGCGGTGGGATTAGTATGGGGGAGGTGAGGCCTCCGCAGTAGCACAGACGGCCATGGGAGGCAGGAGCAGGCGACACGACCGGCGCTGCTTTGGGCGGCTGGAGCAAGAAGACCAGAGGTTGAAGAAGCACTAAGGCCATTGGATGGACATCGTACGGTCACTAGAGCTAGAATCGTTCATATTGACTAAGTTGACAAAGCCCTCCATCCCCATCAACTTAGTAGGCCCACAAGTCAGCCTCCCACTATGGTGGGTCCCAGCTGGCAGGGGGGTATTCATTTTTTGTGCGTAATAAGGAGGCACTTCCTTGCGTGTGAAGATATAGTTGGTGGGTCCGACCTGTCAGTGGAGGGAACGTTTTTTTTCCCGAAATAAAGAGGCCCTTTCGGCGGGTCCCAGATGTCAGATGGAGGAATCATTATTTTGCGCGTAATAAGGAGGCATTTCCTTGTGTGCAACCGTGGATGTCGTTCTCTCCACGTAATACAGAGGCCCTTTCGGCGGGTCCCAGCTGTCAGTCTCTCCACGTACAGTCCACTTCCGATGGATGTCGTTCGTTGACCACGCCGCGCCGAGAGCACCAGGGCGGTGGACGACGGCAAGGCCTACGAAGGGAACGACATGGAGCCGGAAAGACACGACAGTGGCTGCCCACGCGGTGGAGAGTACGAGGGTTGATTGGTTCGACTGCCGTCGCCGGAAAATAACAGGAGGTGTGGGTGAGTAGAGGGATAGAGATGCCAGGGATGCGAGTATATGATGGGGCCGTGAGGCCTCTACTATAGCACAGCCGGCCACGGGAGGCAGGAGCAAGTGGCACGACCAACGCTGCTTTGGGCGGCTAGAGCAAGAAGACCAGAGGTTGAAGAAGCACTATGGCCGTTGGATGGACATTGGACGGTCACTGGGGCTAGAATCGTTCATATTGACTATGTAACATCTCAAAATTCTAAATTTTGGAATGTTATATTAATTATATAGATTTGATTGACTGTTTGATGGATTGACTGAAAGTGAGTGAAATTCGAAACTTTTTGAAAGTTAAATGAGAGGGAATAAAAGGACTTTCCCAAAATTTCATTTTGCATTTTGATCTCTGTGAATTCAAATTCTTTTCAAATACAAAACCCTCGAGAGAAGATGACATGACTTCTTCCATTTATTGAAATGACAAGGGTTTTTGAAAACATTTGAATTTCATATGGAAAATATTTCCAATTCAGAAACTTTAAGCAACTCAATGATTTTCACGAGAGGAGATAAAATGACTTCTTCAAATTGTGAAATATGAGTTGGGAGTTTCAAGGATCAAATTTAAAGTCCTTTTGAAATTATTTTTAATTTGGAATTGTTTGAGTTTTATGCAAATTATTTTTCTCCAAAAATAAATATATGGAAAATAGGGTAACATGATTCCCTACATTAGAAAATCGGAGAAAAATTTATTTGAAATCATTTTGGTATTTTTAAAATGATTTTTATTGGATTTTATTAGACCAGTAGCACTCTTTGAATTATCTGAATTTGGGTGGATTTTATTTGGCAATATAAAAATGTTCACGTCGTAGAGAATCTTTTTCTGAAAATTTTGATATATTATATGCCTATGTAATTTTTTTATTTATTTAGTTTTTATTTTTCTTTCTCTGGAATTTTTTTTTAAAAAAACTTCTCGACTGACCGGACCGGGCCGGCCCAGCCAGCCAGGCCACGGCCAGCAGGCCCAACGCCGCACCCCGGTCGTCCCTGACCTCCAGCGGGGAGTCCAGCTCCCGCTCGACACCGCCGGCGCCGCCGTCTTGGCCCCGGCCTCCTCCTGCCCCTCCCCCACACCACCTCCTCGCCCCTCCTCATAAAAGGCGCCGCCCCGGGGCCCGTCTCTCCTCCCCTCGCCTCGCACCTCACCGCATCTCGCCGCCACGCCCTAGCACCGCCGCCTGCCGCCGGACTTCGCCGCCACAGCTAGCGCCGCACCACCGCCAGCGCTGCCGCCCTGCCCGCACCGCACCACCGCTCCCCGCTGCCGCGCCGCGCCTTGCTGCTGCTCGCCCGCAGCCATCGCTCCGCTCCTCGCCGACGCCCGCCGCCACAGGAAGCCGCCGGAATTTCGCCGCCGGTTTTCCAACGGAAAACCGCCCCGACCGGTAAACCCCTAGGACGGTTTTTATTTCGGTTAGTTAGGTTTAGATCGGTTTTCTTTTTAGTTAGGTTTATTTAATGGACGTTCATTAGTTAGGGTTCTCTAGTGAACGATTTCGTTTGGTAGTGTTCGGTAGCGAACGTTCGCTATTTAGATTTTTCTTTTTTCTATTTATTTATGTCAGGGGCCTATTCGTGATGAACTTTCTTTATAGTTTAGTCCCTGAACTTCAAACGATCATTACTTTTCACTCATTTATCCAAATACAACGAAACCAACGCTCACATCTTCGTTATGATCTCCTCTATCCAGTAATCCAACTCAAACAGGTTTTTGAAAATTTTAAAATTTGAATTAGAACATATTTAGATTCAAACTTCATTTGATCATAACTTGAGTTTCGTAGCTCCGTTTCAGATGATTCTTTTTGCAAATCGAAGCTCTTGACCTAAAATTTCTGATAAGGCCAAATTCACATAATTTTGGTACTGTTAGAAATTGTTTCATGTTGCAAGAGTTATTTTCTTGGTTTTGAAGTTTTCCGAATCGTCTTCTTCGATCTTTCTAATCTTTTGAGTGATTGCTTATGTGTATTTGCTATTGATTGCTTACGCTAGATTGACCGGAGTGTGACGAGTAGAACTATCAAGAGTTTTGAGTGCGCATCATCTTCATCAACATTGCAGGCAAGTTCACACTTTGATCATATCCCTTGCATACCCAGTTTTTATGCATTAGTTTCACCCTCAAACATTGCATGAGTAGGATTGATAACATGTGGGTATTGGGAAGTAGTCGATGAGGTAGTGACCTATTGCCCTGCATTCAAACCTTGGGAGTTACTATTACGTTATGCTTATATTGCCATGCTATGCTCATAGACGTGGATTGGGTTTGAGAGTATTTCATGACAGTTGTGAGATTGTTAATTAATGGTTTACTTAAGGTGGCAACTTTAACACACATCTGGGTGGATTGAGGCACCTGGGTATTCCAGCGAGCCTGTCTAGGCACCTAGGTATTCCAGGATTGCCTGTTTCTTTATGGACCGCCACCCAGGCTCAAAGGGATCATGAGATTATTCATACTAGAAACTTCCGTGTGTAGCCACAAGCTATTATGGGCTCTAGCATAGTTGATTAAGTCGTTTGAACTCTTACAGTGGTAGACTAGCAGATGTAGGGGTTGTAGGTGGAACGGTCTACCCATCGTAAGGTGCAAACGCTTCTGAAAGACTATGTCTCGGTCATCAGTTTCTCAAACACCATGTAGTGCGAGAAATCCAAGGGAGGAGATCGAGTCTTGTGGGGAAAAGTGTGCAAACCTCTGTAGAGTGTACAAACTAATCATGGTTAGCCGTGTCCCCGGTTATGGACATCTTGAGTATCTAGTACTTGGATTATCATGTGAATCTCATCATGTTACTTTAAATTAAGTTTGTTGGGCTTAATGACGTTATTTCATTGGGATTGAGAATGCTGACAACCATTCTCAATGTTCAACAACCACCATGATAGTTAAATAAAATATATTCCTTTGCAGTATGGAAAAATTGGCTTTTCGCAAAAATCTTATAACCATAGAGCTTTTCCACCAGCCAAATATGCATGTAGTGATAGCCTTTATTCATCATTCTCTATGGTGTGAATTTGCCAGTACATTCAATGTACTGACCCTGTGTGGCTGCAACATCTCATGTTGCAGGACTTCTTACAACAAGTAAGTGATACGTTAGGGTTACGATTTCTACACTCAACTTTGCCGTTGGTGTTGATGGGAATCCACAACCTTTGTTACTTCCGCTATTTTGGATTGAGGTAATAGTATCTTACATTACTATACATGTGATTTACCTCTGTTATAAATCCTCGAGTACTGTGTGTGTCAGCATACCGATCCATGGATGACACTTAAGCATAGAGACTTGATCCATTCGGGTCAGGTCGCTACAAGATGGTATCAGAGCACATGTTGACTGTAGGACGTGACCCTAGAAACTGGCAAGCCCATAGCAAAGATTTTCTCTACAACTTTCCCTTTCAAAAAGATCTTTTACCTCTCTTCTCTTCTGAGCTTATTCAAAAATTCCCTTTAGTGAGACCATACCCCTTTCCCCTTTTGACCACACGAAGATTCGACTGATGAGACCACTCCAAGAAGTACAAGATATCGGACAACTAAGACCACTTAGGAATGAAGAGTATTTTCCGTGCATTTGAATGATGGAAACCACAACGGTTGAAGACCGAAGACAAGGAGAATTTGAAGGATCTATAGAATTTCCAGATTTGTATGACCTAGGAAAACTACCCTTATGGAACTTGGCAGACTATTGAAGTTGTCAATACCCGAGATCAAGGTGTATCGGAGAAAGATTGAAACAGGGAGAATGAGAACTCGAAGTTTTGTCAAAGAAAACCCTAAGGCAGGAGATATCAAATATGGAATGATAGCTCATGGGAATGACATGAGCAGAAACATGGTTATCCGTGATGTCATCCCCCGCTGATGCTATTGTCACCGAGCTGAGCTAAGCATGCATTTCTTCGGAAGGATTGGATGGTAGAAGGCTGATGGAGCATCTATCAGCAAAGGATGTAGTTTTAACCTTAGCTGGTGTATCACCAGGATCTAGAGAATTACATCGGGAATTTAAAGACGGACACGCAGGAAGCCGTATTTTGACAAGGAAGCGTTTTGTGAAGAACTTAGGTCCAAGATGCTGAAGTAGCCAAGCTGGAGGAGCAAAACCTCGAGATATCGGAGATCCGTCAGGAACTGAAGGACAGTAGGACCATGGTTCATGCAAAGGATGTTGAAACCAGAAGTTTGGAACGCAACTCCAGAATATTAAAGAATGTCACGAGAGACTTCGCGTCAACAGAGTTGATATGGCAAAAGAACTTGAGAAAGACAAGCATGATCGGAAGAAGCCATTGGAGGCATGAACAAGGCTTGAAGAGTTTGGAGACGTTGAAGATTTATTGACCTTTAGAAGAACAAACCCCTTTCATATGCCTACGTTAGATGCGATGATTGTGAGCTGTCATTTGTTTGATGTTTTCCGACAGCCACAATAAAATCTGTCTTTTCAAACCTGTTGTTTGCATTGTGTGTACCCCTCTCTATCTCTCTTATCTCACCCCAAACCCATGGACCCAATAGAGGATGAATGGAGATGAACTCATGTTTTCCTGGACCGATAAGTCAATTGGAGACGGACCGATGGATTCAGAACATGGAGGATCATATGAAGAATAACCCTATAGTTGGAAAGGATATGATCCAGCATGCTCTTCTATGCTTTGAAAGAGGTGTTGCTACTTGGTGGAGCATGTACCAAACCATCAATGGATGGCAAGGAGTAACCACTTGGAAAGAATTTAAGTTGACTTTGCCAAAGTCTCGGCTTGTGTCCCAGAAGTTGAAGCCTTATGGAAAGGATATGAAGAAACCTTGTGCATGCAAGATTTGTGGAGAAATCGGACACACCCATAAAGAACACAAGGATGAATGCCCTAATTGTGAAGGAAGTCACCCGGTTGAAGAATGCCCAACTAGGCAGATTACTTGTTTCTTGTGTGAAGGGACTACCCACTATCCTGCTTAGTGTCACATTTACCCCATGGTACAATGAACCATCCAGCAGAAGAAAGAAGTAATGAAAGGAGCCCTCATGGAAATTTTAGAAGAAGTTGTGATGAAGGAAGAGATGGAGGACACACCTAAAGAAGACCCGAGTAAACCCTGCACTAAGTCTTGCTATTCATGTGGAGAAGAAGGACACATCTCCCAAAATTGTTTGAATGGGGATCTAGTAGAATTCCCGACAGAGGAAGTAGAGTATGACCCACAGGAAATAGAAGCCCTAATTGGAATGGAAAAGTCCATAAAGAGAAGCAGAGTGGATTCCAGGAAGGATCTGAGTCATATCACCTGTTACAGGTGCAAGGAGTCAGGGCACTTCCTCAACAGTTTCCCAAAAAGGAAACCTTGAGACTTGTCAGAAGTAATATGTTTTAGTTGAAATGGAGCAGGGCACTTTGCTAGAGAATGCCCCAAGGAGAAGGAAACTTGTGCTAGATAGTTGAGTTGGCAACAAAAGAAATGGAGTAGTAGAAGTGAGAACATTTTCTTTTATATTGAGGTGTTGAGTTGAGACATGTAATGGAAAAGCGAGAGATTGTAATCACTTGAGGATGAATAAAGTTAGCATCGTTGGTACTGATATGAATTTTATGAGTTG
This sequence comes from Triticum urartu, assembly GCF_003073215.2. NCBI lineage: Eukaryota > Viridiplantae > Streptophyta > Magnoliopsida > Poales > Poaceae > Triticum > Triticum urartu. Next base: position 500,732,897 of record NC_053024.1, read on the forward strand.
TTACCCTATGAAGAAGAATTTTGAACATTTTGAGGATATGAGAAATATGGTCCATGGAAGATTTGTGCATTTTAAGGGTGGTAGTACTCTGTAAGAACCCTTGACCACTGGAAAAGATAAGGATACTCCACTGAGTGGATTTCGGACAAAATGAATACGAGTTTTGTCTCGATATGTGTGATACCCCAAGAGTGTGTGGGATGAAGTTGGAGACCGTCAGTTGTTTGGACCAAATGTGATCAAGGAGTCAGAAGAGAATGTTAAGTTTATTCGAGATAGACTAAAGGTAGCTCAGTCCAGGCAGAAGAGTTATGTAGACTCAAAAACTCAAGGAGATAGTCTATGAGATTGGAGACAGAGCATGTCTTCGTCCCCTCCTCGAGAAGTTAAACGATTTGTAGTTAAGGGAAAGTTAGCCCTGAGATTTGTAGGACCATACCGAGTTTTGAAGCGTATGGGAGAAGTGGCCAACAAGTTGGAGTCACCCGAAGGACTGTCAGGAGTTCATGATGTGTTTCACGTTTCCCAGTTGAAGAAGTGCCATGCAGAGATGGCCAATATTCCCCTGTAAGGACGCTTGACCCTGGAAAGGATAATGATGTTCCACAAAGTGGAATATGGACTTCATAAGTATACGTTTTTATCTTGGTATGAGAGATATCCCACGAGGATGAAGAGATGAATTACTATTGGATATAAAGGAGGTATGATGTTAGAAATATGGATCAATGGAAATTCCATGATGAGTCTGAGTAATCGTGCATGTCCTAGTGTGGTGCAAATAGAAGGAAGGGAGACAGTACAATTGGATGGATTTAAGTATACTAGGAAGTTGGAAGTTGGAATAATGATCAGTTGCCCGATGATAAGTTCAAGGACTACAAGCGATGAGATGGTCCATAACCCACAGGCCCCAGGACCTGCCAAGAAGCAAGCACACTCTTGCTGAAGGAAAAACCCTGGAAGAAGTTCGATTTTATCGATAGACGATCTTATAGGAGTAACGCAAAACCTGAGAGTTGTAAAGGAACGATAGATGTTTGTCTAGCTTGCAGAATCTATGGATATATCCGAACTTGGTTCGTCGACAAGAGAAATTCTGCAATGCTTGTGAGGATGACCGAGTGTTAGAATGCGAGATTCGCTAAACCGTATACAGGGTAATGATTTGGGTGCGGGATGGATTGATCACCATACCGACTTACTCTTATTATTCGCCTTGCTATATGGGATGGTAAATCTGAGTGACTTACCCATAGTAGAACGACGACGATTGAAACCTTGTTTAAGCCTTAGAATGGTATATGTATTTTTCCCTTGTACAAGGCAGTTTTTGCCAACCGTAGGTTATACGGTGAGGATCAACCAGACCCATTTCGTGCAGGAGAAACCCTAAATTATTAACCACCATGAGATATCGATAGTTATTTACTATTGGTGCCAGACCCGTCAGCTAAGGAGACCCAATCTCAGAATAACCTTACCAAGAGGAAAGGACAGAAGAATTGAGGAAAAGGTTATGCCACTACCGGAAGAGCCCAGATAAGGAATTATCCTGAAGATCTGAGAAGACCGACACTGTTAACAATATGGATGAAGTATATGAGTTTTGATGGAACCGTAACCATGCTTCTAAGGGTGGTAGCACACCAGACCCGGAGACGATTGATGAAATTTTGAAGAGACCCCCAAACCCTAACCTTTTTCTTGCTAGCCTCTCCGAATCTCGAGGACGAGATTCATTTTAAGGGTGGTAGGTTTGTAACATCCCAACATTCTAAATTTTGGAATGTTATATTAAATAGATAGATTTGATTGACTGTTTGATTGATTGACTGAAAGTGAGCGAAATTCAAAACTTTTTGAAAGTTAAATGAGAGGGAATAAAAGGACTTTCCCAAACTTTCATTTTGCATTTTGATCTCCGTGAATTCAAATTCTTTTCAAATACAAAACCCTCGAGAGAAGATGACATGACTTCTTCCATTTATTTAAATGACAAGGATTTTTGAAAACATTTGAATTTCATATGGAAAATATTTCCAATTCAGAAACTTTAAGCAACTCAATGATTTTCACGAGAGGAGATAAAATGACTTCTTCAAATTATGAAATATGAGTTGGGAGTTTCAAGGATCAAATTCAAAGTCCTTTTGAAATTATTTTTAATTTGGAATTGTTTGAGTTTTATGCAAATTATTTTTCTCCAAAAATAAATATATGGAAAATAGGGTAACCTGATTCCCTATATTAGATAATTGGAGAAATATTTATTTGAAATCATTTTGGTATTTTTAAAATGATTTTTGTTGGATTTTATTAGACCAGTAGCACTCTTTGAATTATCTGAATTTGGGTGGATTTTATTTAGCATTATAAAAATGTTCATATCATAGAGAATCTTTTTATGAAAATTTTGATATATTATATGCCTATGTAAAATTTTTATTTATTTATTTTTTATTTTTTTTAAATGTTCATATCTGGAATTTTTTTTTAAAAAAACTTCTCGACCGACCGGACCGGGCCGGCCCAGCCGGCCCAACGCCGCACCCCGGTCGTCCCCGACCTCCAGCGGGGAGTCCAGCTCCTGCCCGACACCGCCGGCGCCGCCGTCTTCGCCCCGGCCTCCTCCTGCCCCTCCCCCACGCCACCTCCTCGCCCCTCCTCAAAAACGGCGCCGCCCCGGGGCCCGTCTCTCCTCCCCCTCGCCTCGCACCTCACCGCATCTCGCCGCCGCGCCCTAGCACCGCCGCCTGCCGCTGGACTTCGCCACCGCAGCTAGCGCCGCACCGCCGCCAGCGTTGCCGCCCTGCCCACACCGCGCCACCGCTCCCCGCTGCCGCGCCGTGCCTTGCTGCCGCTCGCCCGCAGCCATCGCCCCGCTCCTCGCCGACGCCCGCCGCCGCGGGAAGCCGCCGGAATTTCTCCACCCGGAAAACCGCCCCGACCGGTAAAACCCTAGGACGGTTTTTATTTCGGTTCTTTTTGATTAGTTAGGTTTAGATCGGTTTTCATTTTAGTTAGGTTTATTTAATGGACGTTCATTAGTTAGGGTTCTCTAGCGAACGATTTCGTTCGGTAGTGTTTGGTAGCGAACGTTCGCTATTTAGATTTTTATTTTTTCTGTTTATTTACGTCACGGGCCTATTCGTGATGAACTTTCTTTACAGTTTAGTCCCTGAACTTCAAACGATCATTAATTTTCACTCGTTTGTCCAAATTCAACAAAACCAACACTCACGTCTTTGTTATGATCTGCTCTATCCAGTAATCCAACTCAAACAGGTTTTTGAAAATTTTAAAATTTGAATTAGAACAGATTTAGATTGAAACTTCATTTGATCATAACTTGAGTTTCGTAGCTCCGTTTCAGTTGATTCTTTTTGCAAATCGAAGCTCTTGACCTAATCTTTCTGATAAGGCCAAATTAACATAATTTTGGTACTGTTTGAAATTGTTTCATGTTGCAAGAGTTATTTGCTTGGTTTTGAAGTTTTTCGGATCGTCTTCTTCGATCTTTCTGACCTTTTGAGTGATTGCTTATGTGTGGTTGCTATTGATTGCTTACGCTAGATTGACCGGAGTGTGACGAGTAGAACTATCAAGAGTTTTGAGTGCGCATCATCTTCATCAACATTGCAGGCAAGTTCACACTTTGATCATATCCCTTTCATACCCAGTTTTTGTGCATTAGTTTCACCGTCAAACATTGCATGAGTAGGATTGATAACATGTGGGTATTGGGAAGTAGTCGATGAGGTAGGAACCTATTGCCCTGCATTCACACCTTGGGAGTTACTATTACGTTATGCTTATATTGCCATGCTATGCTCGTAGACGTGGATTAGGTTTGAGAGTATTTCATGACAGATGTGAGATTGTTAATTAATGGTTTACTTAAGGTGGCAACTTTAACACACATCTGGGTGGATTGAGGCACCTGGGTATTCCAGCGATTGCCTGTCTAGGCACATGGGTATTCCAGGATTGCCTGTTTTTTATGGACCGCCACCCAGGCTCAAAGGGATCATGAGATTATTCATACTAGAAACTTCCGTGTGCAGCCACAAGCTATTATGGGCTCTAGCATAGCTGATTAAGTCGTGTGAACTCTTACAGTGGTAGACTAGCAGATGTAGGGGTTGTAGGTGGAACGGTCTACCCATCGTAAGGTGCAAACGCTTCTGAAAGACAATGTCTCGGTCATCAGTTTCTCAAACACCATGTAGTGCGACAAATCCAAGGGAGGAGATCGAGTCTTGTGGGGAAAAGTGCGCAAACCTCTGCAGAGTGTACAAACTAATCATGGTTAGCCGTGTCCCCGGTTATGGACATCTTGAGTATCTAGTACTTGGATTATCATGTGAATCTCATCATGTTACTTTAAATTAAGTTTGTTGGGCTTAATGACGTTATTTAATTGGGATTGCGAATGCTGTCAACCATTCTCAATGTTCAACAACCACCATGATAGTTAAATAAAATATATTCCTTTATAGTAGGGAAAAATTGGATTTTCGCAAAAACCATATAACCATAGAGCTTTTCCACCAGCCAAATATGCATGTAGTGATAGCCTTTATTCATCATTCTCTATGGTGTGAATTTGCCAGTACGTTCAATGTACTGACCCTGTGTGGCTGCGACGTCTCATGTTGCAGGACTTCTTACTACGAGTAAGTGATACATTAGGGTTACGATTTCTACACTCAACTTTGCTATTGGTGTTGATGGGAATCCACAACCTTTGTTACTTCCGCTATTTTGGATTGAGGTAATAGTATCTTACATTACTTATACATGTGATTTACCTCTGTTATAAATCCTTGAGTATTGTGTGTGTCAGCATACCGATCCAGGGATGACACTTAAGCACAGAGACTTGATCCATTCGGGTCAGGTCGCTACAGACTAAGTTGACAAAGCCCTCCATCCCTGTCAACTTAGTAGGCCCACAAGTCAGCCAGCCACTATGGTGGGTCCCAGCTAGCAGGGGGTATTCATTTTTGTGTGCACCATATGGACGCACTTCCTTGCGTGTGAAGATATAGCTGGTGGGTCTAACCTGTCAGCGGGGGAACATTTTTTTCTGCGAAATACAGAAGCCCTTCCCGTGGGTCCTAGCTGTCAGGTGGAGGAATCATTATTTTGCGCGTAATAAGGAGGCATTTCCTTGGGTGCGGCCGTGGACCCAGCTGTCAGCCTCTTCACGTATAGTCCACTTCCGATGGATGTCGTTCATTGACCACGTTGACCAGGCCGTGCCGAGAGCACCAGGGCGGTGGACGACAGCGAGGCCTAAGAAGGGAATGACACGGAGCCATGGAAGACTCGGCAGTTGTTTCCCACGCAGAGGAGTACGAGGGTTTACTGGTTCGTCTGCCATCCCCGAAGAATAATAGCAGGTGTGGGTGAGTAGAGGGATGGCTAGGCCAACGATGGGAGTACGGTGGGGCGGTGAGGCCTGCGCGGCAGCATAGCTGGCCGCGGGAGGAGGGAGCAGGCAGTCCCGCCGACGCTTGTTTGAGCGGCTGGAGCAGGAAAAGCAGAGATTGAAGAAGCACGACAGCCGTTGGATGGACATCCAATAGTCACTGCTCTCGTGTGCATTATTTCTAATAATGTACAACCCATTTGCTAATTCTTAAGAATTTTTTGGAGCTCATCTTCTTTTTGTTAGCATTACACCCCATATTGTGGCCACGGTTAAAAAGTATACGAATTTTTGCATATTTCAGTGCGGTCAACTGTTTTTAATCCCGAAATATTGATTCACATTCAAACTATTTTGAAAAATAATTTATATAAATATAAAATCCAAATAATTGTCCACGCATAAAAATCAATGGAATTTAAAATCTTGTAATGAAAAAAATCGAAACTAATTCCCGGTTTGATGTGTGTTAAAAATGTACAGCCCATTTCTGGGCAAACCGAATGAAACTCTCCTCGTCTTGAAAGATTTGCAGCCCAGTAGGGCTGATAAAGCAAGTATGCCTCATTTGGGTATTTCTTAAAAAAATAGAACTGGGCTAGCCATTTTCAGCAAGAAAAAAACACAACTGGGCTCATGATGTGGTAAACATAAACAAAACCCTGGCTAGACGGGCCACAGCCGCCGCACAGCCCCGTTGTTACCCTGGCTCGTCGCTAAAACTAGTATAAATAACAACTTCTTGTTCCTCAAAAAAAAAACTGCGCGACCTGCTGGGTCCCTGGTGTCAGCCACTCGTAATGTAATTCTGTCATTTATGGACTACGTTGACAATGACGTGAGCCCCAGATGTCCTACCATTAGGAGGAACCATATTTTTGGGATTGTAATATAGAGGCACTTGCTTTCGTACTGCCATGATGCTGGTGGGTCCCTACTGTCATCCTCTCCACGTACAGTCATCTCCTTGTTCCTCTCAGTTGTTGATGATGTTGACAGCGCAAGAGGGCGGTGCACCGCGCACGGCGAGCGAACCAAGGCCGCAAGGTGGAGGATGACGACGAGGCCTCGGACGGAACGAACAGGAGCCATGGAAGATGTGTCGGTCCAATTGCAGGTTCGGGTGCGGGTGCGTGTTGGGGCTGACGTCGCTGGAGAATAACAGGACGTGTGGGGGAATAGAGGGAGGGACTGGCCAACATTGGAGGGTATGTACGGTAGGGCGGTGCAGGCATAGCCAGCCATGGGAGGTGGGAGCAGGCGGAGCCGACGGGGTGGTTTGGTTTGGGTGGCTAGAGGAAGAAGAAGACAAGAGATAGAAGATACACGACATATGTTGGATGTCAATCCAACAGCTGGTAGGTAGAATTGTTTGTTGACTGGCTAGTAAGTCGACACCACCTTGGATAGGCTATTTCCTCGCGGGTCCCAAATGTCAGAATCCAAATCTGTCACGGTCATGCAGCCTTTCCCATGAAAATTTACAACCCATTTGATGTGCTAGTTCTAAATAAGTTTGTGCGTGCTGGTGGGTGCTAATCACTTGGTTTCTGTAATGCACAGTGAGCTCAAGCAGTCGGTGAGAGTGATGTTATTTCCTTTGGTTGGGATTTGTTAGTTGTTACAATATTTCACTCTAAATTAAATGACTGGAAAGCCATTTGCCTTGCTTCAAAGAAAATATGACAGTCACAGCCGTGTTGGAAAGGGCAAGAACATCTAACTCCAGCTTACAAACTGTACAAAAGCATGAAGGTTAATTGTTCATCGGGTTTACAAAAAAACCCAGGTTGAAAAGGGCAGCAACATCTAACTCCAGAACTATTTTCGGCAGTCACAGTCAAATTGATCGGTCAGGTCCATAGAATGAACATCCTAGGTCATAAAATTTACTGGATTATGACCACAATATGTTGTAAATAGAAGCTCGGCATGTTCAGAAGCTCTTTTGCCCACCTAAAACTCCTTTTTTTGCTCTTCCACATACCCATCCATCAAAACCATGCTGCTGATAAACTTAAGCCTGATGGACAATAGTAACCTCGAATTCAGCAAGAAAAATGTGACAAATCTAGTGTTTGCGTGATTAGCTACATATCGTTCTAGCGTTATTGTCTTCAATCGAATCTCATGAGAAGTGAGAAAATCCCGATGCTTTTGAATCCACCGATTGGTTATAACTTTCTTACCCCATCCTGTTGCCTAAATAGACATGAAGATTGTAAACAATTAAGGTCTAAAAAAAGAGTGTCGAAAGAGCAATAGCTGAATGGTTATTCTAGTACACTATATGCGGGCTTGCAATGTGCGTGAAATTATCACCTTTATATACAACTACTCCAGACATGGAAAGCATTGTAGCAAGCCAATAATATTGTTCAGATCAAAACTATTCATTTGAATATATAAGATCTTGACAGAATCCAGCACCATTGATAGGCCATCCATGGAGAAACTCTTCATTGAGCATAGAACATAATATTAGTACAAAATGTGTACTCCAAGATGACATATAACTTATGTGCAGAAATTTAAAATGCAGCTTATGGTTACAAGTGTAGATGATAATGTAAATTACCTGAAGAACTGTGGAGCCAAACACCATATTGAAATGAGCACAGAGATCATGTATTACACCCAAGGTCTCTAGTTTAGGTGCAGAGAGGACAGTTATTTACAACGGTGAATAACTAGAATCAAGGATCAACCTTTGAAGTGAAGGGGCATCTTGGATGCTGAGCTGCCTTCCGTCAAAACAAATTCCAATTCTTACAAGGTTAGGCGACTTTATTTGGAGATAACTGATTCTAACTGTGAAAACAAGCACCAAGCACTCCAGGGCAGGGCAACTGGAGTGGATGATGCTGTGCAATGAGGCCTCCGATATACGAAGCTGCACAAGTGAAAGTTTCTTGAGAAATGGGAGTCGAAGGTTTAGTACCAGATTTTCTGGTTGGTCGCACATCGCAAGGGTGGCCGTGTGGAGAGAGGAGGAAAACTGCGAGATGGACATCGGTGCTGAGGGCACAGGTAGATGGCATTCGGTATCTGGTAGGAGATTTCTAGGGGAATAGTAGAACTCAAGCAGCTGTAGTTATGTGAATTCAGGGGATTTCCGACAGGCGTCCACCGTGCAGGGCATGGTATGCTTGCTCAGGTAGCATGACGGGATGCAGAGGCTTTGAACGGAGCCCTAGTGGGAGGAGATGATCGCTCTGGAGATTTGAAAATCATTGAAGAGAGATAGCTGACGACAGTCGAGAATAAGGGGCACATCGCGCCATAGAGGGCGCCACCAAATTGAGAGGACTTGGGTGCAGCAGCAATCCTTGGTGGGGAGAAGCGAGATGATCTCCCCAAGGACGGCGTTCGGGAGATCGCTGATGCGGTCCACCCGAGATTCTATGGGTTCCTGGGATCCGGTGGGGCGGGGTCGCCGCTTCTCCCCGCGCTGCCGGGTGCAGGATCTACAACAAGCGTCGTCGTTGGCGGAAGCCTCATCTTCTTGGCGCTGGGGTCAGCCGACTCCATTTTCCTCGAGGGCGTCGCGCCGCGCTCACGGATTTGAGCATAGTAACGAATGACGAGCCTAGTTGTAGTGCGAGTGAAGAAGAAGGGGAGCTGGGGTTTTTCTGTAGTAGTGAGGAAGAAAGGGAGCTGGGGTTTTCTGTAGGAGTGAGGTGAGGAATTTCGGGGTACGAGTGGAGCGAGCTGATGTGAGGCGGGTGGGAGTGAGGAGGAAGAAGAACACCCAAGTTTTTTTGGGGGGCGGTGTGCTGGGTGTGGGTAGTGCCTCTCATTGAGTAAATATATGGACTTTCTAATTGATTTTACTATTTACTAGGGTGGATGGGCTGTTTTGTCTTGGGCCCAGAGAAACAATTACTATTAGTACAGTGGAGACACTTTACAGCTACCCAGAAAAACAATGAATACTAGTACAGTGGTTACAATACCGCTTCTGGCTCCTCCTAGGTCATCAAAACGTCTCCCTCTACTGAATGCCGTTATACTTTTGTTCACCGACATGCGGGCCATGCAGCGCACATGCCCAAATGCCATCCACCAAATTAGAAGGCAATATGTAGGTGGAGAGTCACCCCGGTCGTAGCGTGGCAATAATGAGCCATCGTATCACAAAACCCCACCTCCCCGCAGTCTAAGTTTGACGGACGAAGCAACATCATTTCACTCTTCGCTGAATCCCCTTCTCCCTCACCGTCTTCAAGAAAGGCAACACTTGCATCTGCCACTGTTCTTCTCTCCTAACGGAGGGAAGGTAAGCGGATCCGTGATGTTGGTATATTTTTGTTCAGAGAAAAAAAAGAACTTTTGCAAAGCAGTAACTGATCCTCACTCTCTTTTTTGTTTCATTGTCATTGCGATTGTGTTTTCCTTTCAGTGGTCTCCTAGTATTCGCCAGTTTCATGATGGACCAAGGAGAACCAGGAAAATATCTGCCGATATTGGAGCAGACACGGGAGGCTGATCCCCATGAGACAAAGAGCTCCAAAAAGATGGAGGCAGACACCGAGCTAACCCCAGATACGCTCACGGCCACTACTGAGATGGCCAACGCCCCATTTGAGGTTACAACCCCCATGGCACTGCAGGACCAGTTTTCCCCCTTCGAGGATGTGTCCCCCTCGCTGAGCTGCCCAAGGTGATTTTCTTCTTTGCCGATCTCGATTGTGGTTTTTCATCTAAGTATGTGGTGATGAATAATGCAAAATTTTATTAGCTTCGATGCCATGCTATACATAGTGGTTTAAATAACTTGTCTTTCTTATACTGGAAAGTAATTCAGAATTTGTTTCTGTTTCAATTAGAGCCCTGATGCAGACAAGGATTGTGTGGTTGTACATGTCACTCGCTATGAGGCGGATGACCTGAATATACGCACTGGGAAAACAAAGTTTTTAGGTTGTTGGATCCTGGAAGCCATTTGCGTTTATACCAATGAAGAGTTGTATTCCAGCCTCACTGTTGTCAAGCGTGTTGTCCAGGGTGTACTGAAGCACAAGAAGTTCAAAGCTACTCCTTCGCTTGTGAGGCATACTGTTCTTGTCAAGATTACGCAGGAAGATGACGTGGCATGCCTCCACAAACAAGTTTATGAGTGGCAAGGCCACAAGGTTGTCTTCATGAAGGTTCACAAGATTGAGCTGCCGTCGGACGTCCTCGATGATGTTCATGGCAAGGTCCATCTTGTGTCCATCCCAAATTAGATCGAGGCATGAAATACTTGCCCTAGCTAGTGTTTAATAGTAGTTTGAATTCTGTCTAATTATTCAAACCTTGCCTGTTATCGAGCCCTCTGGGGCTAGTACTCTGTTTGAATCCGTCTATGGGAACTGCTGCTACTTTTGTGTGCCCATGAATCATCATAATTGTTGCCGAAACAGATGCGTCCTCATTAGTTTTATCATACGAGCAGTGTGTGTTTTGATGAAATAGAGTACTTGTTTGAGAACTGTGCGCCGAAGTATACATAAGTACTTGTAAACACTGTTGGTGCTACCCCACTTGTAAGAAGTTGTGCAAAACACGACACATTGGCTCAGCTCGCTTCAACACTAGGCTATCGACCAACTAACAATCAACAATCTGTTGTCTGACATATAAGCAACTATGTATCTTGTTACAATGGTTCATGCAGTTAACTGAGGCCACAATGTAAATTCCAAACGTTCACGCGCTAGTCCAGCGTTCATGTGGAACACTCACATTAAACTCGGCTTCATAAAAAACTTGAAAAGCATAAGTTAAGCAATTTTATACATCTCGATGATTCATAGAACATAACAAACATATAATAGTTCATAGGAAAAGACAAAGTTGTGAGAAGGTTTACAAATCAGGAAAAAACAAGCAAGGCTTCTCTGAGCAAAGCGCCTCCCGGCAGGCTTAAATTTCCTGGAGTTCACTCTGGTTTTTTCTTGTTGCCACCATACAGGGTTAGGTTCTCTCATTCCAGAATAACCTATTATAATTGTGTTCTCAGCTAGAATGCTGAACTGAACCATGTAGTGTACTGACCAGCTGAAATTCTTGTCCATTCCACTAAATTTAAGCACCGCTATTTGCAGAAATAAGCAGACCACAATGCCTCTTGTCCGCGCACCTGTCCAAAAAACCGTCGTGCAGCCGTGCCAGCCAGTCCTTGGTCCATGGATGAACTGGTAGAAAGTGCATTCCGAACTAGGATGCAGTTGTTTTCTCTCGTCCCTACACTACAATCAGGAAGTAAACACATACAAATCAACTTCTTTTATATTGCGTTGGTCATTCTACCTAGTAACTACCAATGTAGGAATACTTGGAAGATGGGGTTAGACGACGTCAACGAGGGATAGCCATCTCATTTTGCGCAGTTCTACTAAAACTGAGGTGTGTGCTTGTGATTGCGCGGATAGAAACGATACGGAGACAGACATTCCGAAACAATATGGAGACCGACATCCTTGTTTGCGCAAATACAAAATACAGTTATTTAAACAGTGACACATATTTGCAGTGGCGTATGATTAACAACAACATCTATTGTGTTATAATTGGCACTAGATTGACAGTATGAAAGTGTCCTTAAGTAAGTAGCATCACATCACATCAACACTGCCACTAGATTAACATGTAGAACAATAGAATTAGTATTACTGTCATGAGAGTAGCACATGGTCAGTAAATGTGCAATCAAATTTGTGCAATTCCACTGGGATGAAGCAATGTTAGCGGTGTGAGATTTAAGTGTAACTGCAAAAACACAATTCATGGGAAATAAAGCAAGACAGAAGCACTTCACAAAATGGTGGTGGCATTGCTTCAATTTATCGACGACATTAGACCATTACTTATTAGTGACATTAGGTGTCATTGCTTAATGCTTCATGTGATTTCACATTAATGGTAGCGATATGGGCGTAGGGACAGTAGGGGCATAAAGTGGTGAGGCAGATGTGGTTGCCGAGAGTGGCAAACACTCAAGCAGCATGTCTACATTTGTCCCATTTTTTATCTCCTCGGCGACATTTTCCTATGTGAGCACAGGAAATCTAGACCTGCTCATTCTCATTTGCGTTGTCCCCCAACACCCGTCACTTTCTTTCCTTTTTCAACCAAGAGATAGGTCCACTTCCCCCACCCTTCGCCATCCACCTTGCTTTCTTCATCTTTTCAGCCAAGAAACTGGTTGGGTAGCCAGTATCTACTACTTTCCCCCGTTTCCTCTTAGAACCAAGTCCTAGATTCATGCTACAGATTTCCCACTTTCTTCCCTGTTTGAACCAACTCTTAGAGTCGACTGTATGAACTAGCTTTACCTCTAATAATAGTAAAAGTCTAGCTGGCTTTGGAACAACGGATAGAAGTAGAAAAAGATCCACATGAAGCCAAGTGGGGAGCTGGGGCAGTAGAGCAAGGCAGGTTTCGAATGAATATATACCTCATGGTCGTCGGCGTGTGGCAAAGATGGCATCGGGAGGCCGCATCTTGGCCACAATACCGCAGGGAGGAAAAAGGGGTCGGAGGCCCTCCGGAGCCGGTGCTCTCTCAGAGAGAACGACACAGCCACCGATCGGGATGCGCGGGCAGCCGTTGGTCTCCTCCCTCACCACCGACGACAGCGTGAACGATGCACCTACAGCCCTGCCGCGGTCGAGGTTGTCCGGCCAGATTTGTGACCAGCCGTGAGCTAAGAGAGAGTGTGGCCACCTATGTCTTGCTTAGATCTAGAGAGCATGAGAGAGTGAACGAGAGGAACCCTAGTAAAGCAAGCGCTAAGGCTCCTACTTATATATATAGTGGAGTGATTTTGTTGTACCAGCTTCAAAAAAATGCGCTCCTATGTGTACCCGCGAGTGGGTGTGAGAGAACTAGTGCGTGCGTGCATCGCTTCTCTTCGCGAGAGAACAATATACTATTCCCAAAGAACGTTTGCCACAAGAGTAATAGTAAAGTGTGTGGCGTGTGAGCTAAAATGTGCGTGATGTCTTTTGTTTTTTAGAAGTTCTGAGGGTAGGGTGTGAAGAGCACATATGTGTGTGACGTCTACCTGCAGATAGACAGTGGGTGCGAGAGGACTCGGGAGGGTGCGTGTGCTTGAGAGAGAGGGGGGGCACATATCAATGCAATGCATGTGTCCATAAATCATTATCCGACAAACTTTCGCCACAAGCCTTTTCCTGACGAACACCGTAAGAACCGTTAGATCGGCATCCGACAGTGTCAGTTTTTCCATGTCGTTTAGCAGAATAGCCACTCCTCCTACACACAAATCTTCCACGTGAGTGTTAGCAACTGCCGTATGCTCCCTCCATTCCAAAATGCAGTGCATATAGCTTTATTGAAAATTCGAACCTCGCAAACTTTTACCGAGTTTTCGTGTACCAAATTGCACATGTAGAAATACCCTGTATATATCATTTCATTCATCTTTGAGAGGTAACTATAAAGATGGGGGAGGAGTCTACAAAGAAAGACCATCGTATCACTTGCAACAATTTCAACCATCCTTTGGTGTGGAGGAATATCATAGGAACTCTATATGATATTATTTTTATAGGATTTTTTCCTTTAGAGCCAATTGGTTCATAGGAATAGATTCATATATTCCACATTTCAAAGGAAATAAACATGATATCATTTCTATAGCTTTAGAGCCACTTGGTTCATATGAATGGATTCCTATACTCCCATAATTTCAAAGGAAAATAAACATTAGCGTATATTCAATAGAAAAGTTCCTATGATATGAACAAAATTACATCTCTTTTCTAATCCCTCCTCATAGGAATTGAGATACATGGCATCTCTAGATTCAATAGAAAAGTTCCTATGATGTCAACCAAATGACATCTCTTTTCCAATCCCTACTCATAGGAATTGAGATACTCCATGTCATCTCTTTCCCTACAACTTCCATGTATACATCTTCTATTCCTAAATAGCTAGTACAACCCACTAGTAGCTTTTTTCCAAGACATGCAACTATGGCACAAGAACTATATAGTGTGCGAATAACTTGAAAGATGGTCGCTGAATAAAGCTAATCTGACAGTGCAGAGATGGCAAATCCGAGCACTACTGGCCGTTGGATGTCATCAACATTCCACCAGATCTGCCACATGTACAATTTAGAAGACTCCATGGTTGAACTTAAGCATAATGCACAAACCTCAAAACACAAGCACTTCTCCTTTGTTCTAGAATCTTCCGTACCATAATTGATTTTTTTCTAAATTAATTGCAATTATTTGTTTTTTACTTTATGCTTTACAACGCACAACCCCATGAATCTTATTTTTTTTATAAAACTAATTGATTTTGAATGAGATGAACTATAAGAACTAAACGAACATCTACATCATGCATATATGACTCAAAGCTTTACATGTTATAGTGTGTATTTATTCATAATTTGGTTTCAAAATCTCATGCGTTCAATGTATGTGTACCTTACTAGTTTTGAGTACAGTAGCAAATTTCACGTGGCCCCGGGTATATCAAAATGCAGGGCCCATGCATCATTGCCTTTCGGTCGAACCTACGTCCAGAATTTTTTGTACGTACTATATCTCCACTGGTCCCCGAACCCAAAATGTTGCCTCGTTCCCCTAAACCAAGCGGCCCACACATATTTAAGGCGTCAACTTGAACTCAATCCCTCTCCCGTTTACTACGACGTGGCCCCGCACGCCCTAGTAGTACTCCTACAAACACTACCGCCGCACGCATCATCGGTTTTCTTCAAGAGGACGAGGGAGAAGCCGATTTTTAGTGGAGGCGATTTCAAAAAAAAAGATCTGTAGTGGAGACCCCTACCCTAGGGTGCCCTAGGTAGCTGTCGCACGCATAATTGGTTTTCTCTTTTGTTTATGCTCTTGAGCCCTAGAGTGAAATGATGGTTGCTTCGTCCGTCCAGATTAACATGGGAAAGGTGGGGCTTTGTGATTTGACCCCTCATCGCTCATTTTCTGCTACTGCGGTGCTACGACCGGGGTGCCTCCAATTCCAACCACTACTTTGAACTGTAATTTGGTGCATCGCACGTGGAACAAGACGGTGGATGAGCCACATGTCGGCCAAAGGGGTCCTGTTAAGTGTGTCGTCATTTCGTGTGCGGACTGACCCTGCTTGAGTCGCTACGCCAACACGAGAGGTGCATCTTACCACTTGGTTTTGCTCCTTGGTGAATCCCGACTATATTGATCGAAAAAGATACGTACGGAGCTACCCTCTCCGTCTCGTTTTTTTAGACATCTCGGTTTATAGGGCGTGCACGTAGTTCTAGGTCATCCATTTGACTAACTAAATCTGACTTACTATATCACAAAAAGTATATCATTGGATTATGAAGCGGATGTAGTTTCTAAACATATACTGTTCATCACGTATATAGCCAGTTAAATTATTGATACGTCTCCAACGTATCTATAATTTTTGATTGCTCCATGCTATATTATCTTCTGTTTTGGATGTTTATGGGCTTTATTATACACTTTTATATTATTTTTGGGACTAACCTATTAACCCAGAGCCCAGTGCCAGTTTCTGTTTTTTCTTTGTTTTAGAATATCACAGAAAAGGAAAATCAAATGGAGTCCAATTGACCTGAAACTTCACGGAACTTATTTTTGGAAGGAAAGCAACCCGGGAGACTTGGAGTCCACGTCAAGGAAGCTTCGAGGAAGCCACGAGGTAGGGGGGCGCGCCCACCCCCTAGGCGCGCCCTCCACCCTCATGGGCCACTCGTGGCTCCCCTGACGTACTTCTTCCGCCTATATATCTCCATATACCCTAAAACGATCGGAGCGCACAATAGATCGGGAGTTCCGCCGCGAGAAGCCTCCGTAGCCACCGAAAGCCAATCTAGACCCGTTCTGGCACCCTGCCGGAGGGGGGAATCCCTCTCCGGTGGCCATCTTCATCATCTCGGTGCTCTCCATGACGAGGAGGGAGTAGTTCTCCCTCGGGCTGAGGGTATGTACTAGTAGCTATGTGTTTGATCTCTCTCTCTCTCTCGTGTTCTTGAGGTGGTACGATCTTGATGTATCGCGAGCTTTGCTATTATAGTTAGATCTTATGATGTTTCCCCCCTCTACTCTCTTGTAATGGACTAAGTTTTCCCTTTGAAGTTATCTTATCAGATTGAGTCTTTAAGGATTTGAGAACACTTGATGTATGTCTTGCGCGGGATAACCGTGGTGACAATGGGTTATTCTATTGATTCACTTGATGTATGTTCTTGTGATTAACTTGCTGGTTCTGCCCATGAATCTATGCATAGGGTTGGCACACATTTTCATCTTGACTCTCCGGTAGAAACTTTGGGGCACTCTTTGAATTACTTTGTGTTGGTTTGAATAGATGAATCTGAGATTGTGTGATGCATATCATATAATCAAACCCACGGATACTTGAGGTGACATTGGAGTATCTAGGTGACATTAGAGTTTTGGTTGATTTGTGTCTTAAGGTGTTATTCTAGTACGAACTCTAGGGTTGTTTGTGACACTTATAGGAATAGCCCAAAGGATTGATTGGAAAGAATAACTTTGAGGTGGTTTCATACCCTACCATAATCTCTTCGTTTGTTGTCCGCTATTAGTGACTTTGGAGTGACTCTTTGTTGCATGTTGAGGGATAGTTATGTGATCCAATTATGTTATTATTGTTGAGAGGACTTGCACTAGTGAAAGTATGAACCCTAGGCCTTGTTTCCTATCATTGCAATACCATTTACGCTCACTTTTATCATTAGTTACCTTGCTGTTTTTATAATTTCAGATTAGAAAAACCTTTATCTACTACCCATATACTACTTGTATCACCATCTCTTCACCGAACTAGTGCACCTATACAATTTACCATTGCATTGGGTGTGTTGGGGACACAAGAGACTCTTTCTTATTTGGTTGCAGGGTTGCTTGAGAGAGATCATCTTCATCCTACGCCTCCTACGGATTGATAAACCTTAGGTCATCCACTTGAGGGAAATTTTCTACTGTCCTACAAACCTCTGCACTTGGAGGCCCTACAACGTCTACAAGAAGAAGGTTGTGTAGTAGACATCAAGCTCTTTTCTGGCGCCGTTGCCGGGGAGGTGAGTGCTTGAAGGTATATCTTTAGATCTTGCAATCGAATCTTTTTGTTTCTTGTTTTAGCACTAGTTTAGTTTATGAAAGAAAACTATAAAAAATGGAATTGAGTTTACCTCCTATGCTTCATCTTTTTAATATCTTTCATGAGTATGATGGAAAGGAAAATTGTGCTCAAATGCTAGAAGAAGAATTACATAGAATTCTTGGCATAAAATATGTGAATGATGAGCATGATTGCAATGTTGTTAGTATGAATTCTTTGAATATCCATGACACTAATGATGATTGCACTAGTTCTGATGAAAATGTCTCCTATAAACATGTCAATTTTTGTGGAGTGCATTGGGTTTGTAAGTACACACCAAATTGGGAAGATAGATACTGCACGAGGCATAAGTACTTAGAAACTAAATTGTTGCAAGAAAGGCTAGATGATTGTGCGGAAAATTTAAATTTTCTTAGCCGTACTTGTGATCTTTGCAATGAACATGGTCATTTAACTATCCGATGCAAATTGTTTCATGATCTAATCGTGTCCAAAAATTGTGTTGACTTGATTTCCCTTGCACATTATAATGAACTTAGCTTGCTTATGGGTTGTGAAGAAATGAAACATATAACTGGGGATCTTCTAGAATTTTCCCGTTATAAACTGCTTGGCTTTGATCTAGAGGAAATTTATATGTATTGTGCGATGAATTGCATTGAAAACCCTTATAATGCCAATTACTTAAAGAAAAGAAAACAAATAGAAGATGAAGAGAATACTAATGAAAGGGAAGAGACTTCCCAATACCCTCCGATTATTTCTTATGATGAATCAGGTAACGAGGAGGAGCCTCCTATTCAACCAATCTCATTAATAAGGATCTCCAAAAAGAGGATTGAACCAACACATGATGTGGTGAAGAAGAAGAAAAGAAAAAGGAAGAGAGGTAAAAAGATATTTCCCCCAAATAATGCTAATCCTATTACTATTGTGCCTCATGAAAATATAATTGTGGAAGATAATGATACTTCTTATGATCTTGAAAATCTTTTTGGCACTTGCTTGGAAGAATACGATAATTGCTATACTATTGGTGCTATCCATACTATTAATGATGAGAGTGATTATGCTTATGATATCAAAAGGCCCAAGCTTGGGGATGCTATGTTTGATGAAGATGATGTTTTTGAGAATATATTTGCTGTAATTAATGTTTGTCCCAAGCTTGGGGATGCTACGTTTAATTCAAATGATATTTTTACTCTCCCAAGTTTTGATATGCAAATTTATAATGATGATAGCATGCCTCCTACCTATGATGATCATTGTGATGATACTTATGCTATAAAAAGTAGTGATTATATTTATAAAACTTGTCATGATTATGATTACCCTTTTTCTGAACATTACTCTTTTAATGTTGAAACAATTTATAGTATCCGAGTCTCTTATGATACTCCCACTATTCTGATTGAGAAGAATTTTGCTTATGTGGAGAGTAGTAAAATTTCTATGCTTGTAGATCATGAAAAGAATGCTTTGTGTGATAGTTATATTGTTGAATTCATTCATGACACTACTGAAAATTATTATGAGGGAGGAATATACGCTTGTAGGACTTGCAATAATATCAAGTTTCCTCTCTATGTGTTGAAAATATTGAAGTTATCCTTGTTTTACCTTCCTATGCAAGTTGATTCTTGTTCCCACAAGTTGTTTGCTCACAAAATCCCTATGCATAGGAAGTGGGTTAGGATTAAATGTGCTAGTCATATTCTTATTGATGCTCTCTTTATGTTTCACTTCTTATCCTTTATGTGAGCATCATTGAAATCATCATGCCTAGCTAGGGGTGTTAAACGATGGCGCTTGTTGGGAGGCAACCCAACTTTGTTTTGGTTCCTTGCTTTTTGCTCCTGTTTAGCAATAAATAATTTATCTAGCCTCTGTTATGATTGAGTTTTATGTCTTTAATTAGTGTTTGTGCCAAGTAGAACCTTCGGGAAGACTTGGGGAAAGACTTTGCGATATTGCTGTAAAAAACAGAAACTTTAGCGCTCACGAGAATTGCTGAAATTTTTTATTGGAGAGCGATATTTAGTTAATTCTTTTTGCATATGATTAATAGATAAATTCCCCACGTCCAGCAATTTATTTTATAATTTTTGGGGTTACATAAGTATACGTTTTATCCAGATTACTACAAACTGTTCTGTTTTTGACAGATTCTGTTTTTCATGTGTTGTTTACTTATTTTGATGAATCTATGACTAGTAAAATAGTTTATAAACCATAGAGAAGTTGGAATACAGTACGTTTAACACCAATATAAATAAATAATGAGTTCATTACAGTACCTTGAAGTGGTGATTTATTTTCTTATACTAACGGAGCTTACGAGTTTTCTGTTAAGTTTTGTGTTGTGAAGTTTTCAAGTTTTGGGTAAAGATTCGATGGATTATGGAATAAGGAGTGGCAAGAGCCTAACTTGGGGATGCCCAAGGAACCCCAAGGAAATATTCAAGGACAACTAAGAGCCTAATCTTGGGGATGCCTCGGAAGGCATCCCCTCTATCGTCTTCGTTCATCGGTAACTTTACTTGGAGCTATATTTTTATTCGCCACATGATATGTGTTTTGCTTGGAGCGTCATTTTATTTCATTTTGTTTTTCTTGATGTTTGAATAAAATACCAAGATCTGAAATTCTTAAATGTTAGAGAGTCTTCACATAGTTGCATAATTATTCAACTACTCATTGATCTTCACTTATATCTTTCGGAATAGTTTGTTGTTTGCTCTAGTACTTCACTTATATCCTTTAGAGCACGGTGGTGGTTTTATTTTGTAGAAATAGATGAACTCTCATGATTCACTTATATTATTTTGAGAGTCTTTAGAACAGCATGGTAATTTTCTTAAATAATCCTAATATGCTAGGTATACAAGATTAGTAAAAAATTTCCTATGAGTGTTTTGAATACTAAGAGAAGTTTGATGCTTGATGATTGTTTTGAGATATGGAGGTAATAATATCAAAGTCGTTCTAGTTGAGTAGTTGTGAATTTGAGAAATACTTGTGTTGAAGTTTGCAAGTCCCGTAGCATGCACGTATGGTAAACGTTGTGTAACAAATTTGAAACATGAGGTGTTATTTGATTGTCTTCCTTATGAGTGGCGGTCGGGGACGAGCGATGGTCTTTTCCTACCAATCTATCCCCCTAGGAGCATGCACGTAGTGCCGAGGTTTTGATGACTTGTAGATTTTTGCAATAAGCATGTGAGTTCTTTATGACTAATGTTGAGTCCATGGATTATACGCACTCTTACCCTTCCATCATTGCTAGCCTCTTCGGTACCGTGCATTGCCCTTTCTCACATTGAGAGTTGGTGCAAACTTCGCCGGTGCATCCAAACCCCGTGATATGATACACTCTTTCACAAGTAAACCTCCTTATATCTTCCTCAAAACAGCCACAATACCTACCTATTATGGCATTTCCATAGCCATTCCGAGATATATTGCCATGCAACTTTCCACCATTCCATTTATCATGACACATTCATCATTGTCATATTGCTTAGCATGATCATGTAGTTGACATAGTATTTGTGGCAAAGCCACCGTTCATAATTCTTTCATACATGTCACTCTTGGTTCATTGCATATCTCGGTACTCCATCGGAGGCATTCATATAGAGTCATCTTTTGTTCTAGTATCGAGTTGTAATCATTGAGTTGTAAATAAATAGAAGTGTGATGATCATCATTTTCTAGAGCATTGTCCCAAGTGAGGAATAAAAAAAGGGAGAAAGGACAAAAAAGGAGAATGCCCAAAAAATAGAGAAAGGCCATAAAAAATGAGAGAAAAAGAGAGAAGGGACAATGCTACTATCCTTTGCCACACTTGTGCTTCAAAGTAGCACCATAATCTTCATGATAGAGAGTCTTTTGTTTTGTCACTTTCATATACTAGTGGGAATTTTTCATTATAGAACTTGGCCTGTATATTCCAACAATGGGCCTTCTCAAGTGCCCTAGGTATTCGTGAGCAAGCAAGTTGGATGCACACCCACTTAGTTTCTTTTGTTGAGCTTTCATACATTTATAGCTCTAGTGCATCCGTTGCATGGCAATCCCTACTCCTTGCATTAACATCAATCGATGGGCATATCCATAGCCCATTGATTAGCCTCATTGATGTGAGACTTTCTCCTTTTTTGTCTTCTCCACATAACCCCCATCATCATATTCTATTCCACCCATAGTGCTATGTCCATGGCTCGCGCTCATATATTGCATGAAATTTTATAAGTTTGAGATTACTAAAGTATGAAACAATTGCTTGGCTTGTCATCGGGGTTGTGCATGATGAGAGCATTCTTATGTGACGAAAATGGAGCATGACTAAACTATATGATTTTGTAGGGATGAACTTTCTTTGGCCATGTTATTTTGAGAAGACATGATTGCTTACTTAGTATGCTTGAAGTATTATTATTTTTATGTCAACATGAACTTCTATCTCGAATCTTTCGGATCTGAATATTCATACCACAATTAAGAAGAATTACATTGAAATTATGCCAAGTAGCACCCTGCATAAAAAATTCTATTTTTATCATTTACCAACTCGAGGACGAGCAGGAATTAAGCTTGGGGATGCTGATACGTCTCCAACATATCTATAATTTTTGATTGCTCCATGCTATATTATCTTCTGTTTTGGATGTTTATGGGCTTTATTATACACTTTTATATTATTTTTGGGACTAACCTATTAACACAGATCCCAGTGCCAGTTTCTGTTTTTTCTTTGTTTTAGAGTATCGTAGAAAAGGAAAATCAAATGGAGTCCAATTGACCTGAAACTTCACGGAACTTATTTTTGGAAGGAAATCAACCCGGGAGACTTGGAGTCCACGTCAAGGAAGCTTCGAGGAAGCCACGAGGTAGGGGGGCGCGCCCTCCACCCTCGTGGGCCCCTCATGTCTCCCCTGACGTACTTCTTCCACATATATATCTCCATATACCCTAAAACGATCAGGGAGCACAATAGATCGGGAGTTCTGCCGCCAGAAGCCTCCATAGCCACCGAAAGCCAATCTAGACCCGTTTCGGCACCCTGCCGGAGGGGGAATCCCTCTCCGATGGCCATCTTCATCATCCCGGTACTCTCCATGACGAGGAGGGAGTAGTTCTCCCTCAGGGCTAAGGGTATGTACCAGTAGCTATGTGGTTGATCTCTCTCTCTCTCTCTCTCTCTCTCTCGTGTTCTTGAGGTGGTACGATCTTGATGTATCGCGAGCTTTGCTATTATAGTTGGATCTTATGATGTTTCCGATTGAGTCTTTAAGCATTTGAGAACACTTGATGTATGTCTTGCGTGGGATAACCGTGGTGACAATGGGTTATTCTATTGATTCACTTGATGTATGTTTTGGTTATCAACTTGCGGGTTCCGCCCAATAACCTATGCATAGGGGTTGGCACATGTTTTCGTCTTGACTCTCCGGTAGAAACTTTGGGGCACTCTTTGAAGTACTTTGTGTTGGTTTGAATAGATGAATCTGAGATTGTGTGATGCATATCGTATAATCATACCCACGGATACTTGAGGTGACATTGGAGTATCTAGGTGACATTAGGGTTTTGGTTGATTTGTGTCTTAAGGTGTTATTCTAGTACGAAATCTAGGGCTGTTTGTGACACTTATAGGAATAGCCCAACGGATTGATTGGAAAGAATAACTTTGAGGTGGTTTCGTACCCTACCATAATCTCTTCGTTTGTTCTCCGATATTAGTGACTTTGGAGTGACTCTTTGTTGCATGTTGAGGGATAGTTATGTGATCCAATTATGTTATTATTATTGAGAGGACTTGCACTAGTGAAAGTATGAACCCTAGGCCTTGTTTCCTATCATTGCAATACCGTTTACGCTCACTTTTATCATTAGTTACCTTGCTGTTTTTATAATTTCAGATTAGAAAACCTTTATCTACTACCCATATACTACTTGTATCACCATCTCTTCGCCGAACTAGTGCACCTATACAATTTACCATTGTATTGGGTGTGTTGGGGACACAAGAGACTCTTTGTTATTTGGTTGCAGGGTTGCTTGAGAGAGACCATCTTCATCCTACGCCTCCTACGGATTGATAAACCTTAGGTTATCCACTTGAGGGAAATTTTCTACTGTACTACAAACCTCTGCACTTGGAGGCCCAACAACATCTACAAGAAGAAGGTTGTGTAGTAGACATCAAGCTCTTTTCTGGTGCCGTTGCTGGGGAGGTGAGTGCTTGAAGGTCTATCTTTAGATCTTGCAATCGAATCTTTTTGTTTCTTGTTTTAGCACTAGTTTAGTTTATAAAAGAAAACTACCAAAAAATGGAATTAAGTTTGCCTCATACACTTCATATTTTTAATATCTTTCGTGAGTATGATGGAAAGGAAAATTGTGCCAAAGTGTTAGAAGAAGAATGCATTAAAATGTTTGGCACTAAATCTTTGAATGATGAGCATGATTGCAATGTTGTTAGTACGAACTCCTTGAATATTCATAGTACTAATGATGATTGCACTAGTTATGATGAAAATGTCTCCTATAAACATGTCAATTTTTGTGAAGTGCATTGGGTTTGTAAGTACACACAAAATAGGGAAGATAGATATTGCAAGAGGCATAAGTACTTAGAAACTAAATTGTTGCAAGAAATCCTAGATGATTGTGCTGAAAATTTTAAATTTTCTTAGCCGTACTTGTGGACTTTGCAATGAACAGGGTCATTTAGCTATCCGATGCAAATTGTTTAATTATCTAATCGTGTCAAAAAATTGTGACGACTTGATTTCCCTTGCACATTATAATGAACTCAGCTTGCTTATGGGCTACGAAGAAATGAAACGTATAACTAAGCATCTTCCATAATTTGCCCGTTATAAACTTCTTGGTTTTGATCTAGAGGAAATTTATATGTATTGCACGGTGAATTGCATCGAAAATCCTTATATTGCCAATTACATAAAGAAAAGAAAACAAATAGAAGATGAAGATAATACTAACGAAAGGGAAGAGACTTCCCAATATTCTCCTATTATTTCTTATGATGAATCAGGTAACGAGGAGGAGCCTTCTATTAAACCAATCTCATTAATAAGGAGCTCCAAAAACAGGATTGAACCCACACAAGAGGTGAAGAAGAAGGAAATAAAAAGGAAGAGAGGTAAAAAGATATCTCTTCCAAATAATGTTGCTCCTATTACTGTTGTGCATCATGAAAATATAATTGTGGAAGATGATGCACTTGATGATTATCTTGTTATGACTATTGCTTGTTGTGATGATTATGATTGGGAAGATAATGATACTTCTTATGATCTTGAAAATCTTTTTGGCACTTGCTTGGAAGAATATGATAATTGCAATACTATTGGTGCTATCTATACTATTAATGATGAGAGTGATTATGCTTATGATATGAAAAGGCCCAAGCTTGGGGATGCTATGTTTGATGAAGATGATGTTTTTGAGAATATATTTGCTGCAATTAATGTTTATCCCAAGCTTGGGGATGCTACATTTAATGAAGATGATATTTTTAGTCTCCCAAGTTTTGATATGCAAATTTATAATGATGATAGCATGCTTCCTGCTTATGATGATTATTGTGATGATACTTATGCTATAAAAAGTAGTGATGATTATATTTATAAAACTTTTCATAATTATGATTACCCTTTTTCTGAACATTACTCTTTTAATGTGGAAATAATTTATAGTATTCGAGTTTCTTATGATACTTCCACTATTCTGAATGAGAAGAATCTTGCTTATGTGGATAGTAGTAAATTTTCTATGCTTGTAGATCATGAAAAGAATGCTTTAGGTGCTGGTTATATTGTTGAATTCATTCATGATGCTACTGAAAATTATTATGAGGGAGGAAATTATGCTTGTAGGAATTGCAATAATATCAAGTTTCCTCTCTATGTGCTTAAAGTTTTGAAGTTATGCTTGTTTTGCCTTCCTATGCTAGTTGATTATTGTTCCCATAAGTTGTTTGCTCACAAAATCCCTATGCATAGGAAGTGGGTTAGGACTTAAACGTGCTAGTCATATTATTCATGATGCTCTCTTTATGTTTCAACTCTTATCTTTTATATGAGCATCATTGAAATCGTCATGCCTAGCTAGGGGCGTTAAACGAGATAGCGCTTGTTGGGAGGCAACCCAATTTTATTTTTGTTCCTTGCTTTTTGTTACTTTTTAGTAATAAATAATTTATCTA
Source organism: Triticum urartu (assembly GCF_003073215.2). NCBI lineage: Eukaryota > Viridiplantae > Streptophyta > Magnoliopsida > Poales > Poaceae > Triticum > Triticum urartu. Next base: position 500,758,717 of record NC_053024.1, read on the forward strand.
GCCTCTATTATGGTTGAGTTTTTATGTTTTAATTAGTGTTTGTGCCAAGTAGAACCATTGGGAAGACTTGGGGAAAGTCTTGTTGATCTTGCTGTAAAAAACAGAAACTTTAGCGCTCACGAGAACTGCTGACATTTTTATTTGGAAAGTGATATTTAGTTAATTATTTTTGAATATGATTAATAGATAAATTACTCACGTCCAGCAACTTATTTTAGAATTTTTTGGATTCCTTAAGTTTGCGTTAGTTACAGATTACTACAGACTGTTCTATTTTTGACAGATTCTGTTTTTTCGTGTGTTGTTTGCTTATTTTAATGAATCTATGGCTAATAAAAGAGTTTTTAAACCATAGAGAAGTTGGAATACAGTAGGTTTAACACCAATATAAATGAATAATGAGTTCATTACAGTACCTTGAAGTGATGCTTTGTTTTCTTTCGCTAACGGAGATTATGAGTTTTCTATTAAGTTTTGTGTTGTGAAGTTTTCTAGTTTTGGGTAAAGATTCGATGGACTATGCAATAAGGAGTGGAAAGAGCCTAAGCTTGGGGATGCCCAAGGCACCCCAAGGTAATATTAAAGTACAACCAAGAGCCTAAGCTTGGGGATGCCCCGGAAGGCATCCCCTCTTTCGTCTTCGTTCATCGGTAACTTTACTTGGAGCTATATTTTTATTCACCACATGATATGTGTTTTGCTTGGAGCATCATTTTATTTTATTTAGTTTTGCTTGCTGTTTGAATAAAGTATCAAGATCTGAAATTATTAAATGGGAGAGTCTTCACACGGTTGCATAATTATTCAATTACTCATTGATCTTCACTTATATATTTTGGAGTAGTTTGTCCTTTGCTCTAGTGCTTCACTTATATTATTTTGAGAGTCTTTAGAACAGCATGGTAGTTTGCTTTTTGGTTATGAATCTAGTCCTAAAATGATAGGCATCCAAGATGGGTATAATAAAAACTTTCATATAAAGTGCATTGAATACTAAGAGAAGTTTGATACTTGATGATTGTTTTGAGATATGAAGATGGTGATATTAGAGTCATGCTAGTTGAGTAGTTGCGAATTTGATAAATACTTGTGTTGAAGTTTGTGATTCCCGTAGCATGCACGTATGGTGAACCATTATGTGATGAAGTCGGAGCATGATTTATTTATTGACTATCTTCCTTATTAGTGGCGGTCGGGGACGAGCGATGGTCTTTTCCTACCAATCTATCCCCCTAGGAGCATGCACGTAGTACTTTGTTTTGATAACTAATAGATTTTTGCAATAAGTATGTGAGTTATTTATGACTAATGTTGAGTCCATGGATTATACGCACTCTCACCCTTCCACCATTGCTAGCCTCTCTAGTATCGCGCACCTTTCGCCGGTATCATAAACCCACCATATACCTTCCTCAAAACAGCCACCATACCTACCTATTATGGCATTTCCATAGCCATTCCGAGATATATTGCCATGCAACTTTCCACCGTTCCATTACTATGACACGCTCCATCATTGTCATATTGCTTTGCATGATCATGTAATTGACATTGTATTTGTGGCAAAGCCACCGTTCATAATTCTTTCATACATGTCATTCATGAGTCATTGCACATCCCGGTACACCGCCGGAGGCATTCATATAGAGTCATATTTTGTTCTAAGAATCGAGTTGTAATTCTTGAGTTGTAAAGTAAATAAAAGTGTGATGATCATCATTATTAGAGCATTGTCCCAGTGAGGAAAGGATGATGGAGACTATGATTCCCCCGTAAGTCAGGATGAGACTCCGGACGAAAATAAATAAATAAAAGAGGCCAAAGAAGTCCAAATAAAAAATAAAAAAGAGGCCATAAAAAAAGGGAGAAAGGCCCAACTAAAAAATGAGAGAAAAAGAGAGAAGGGGCAATGGTACTATCCTTTTACCACACTTGTGCTTCAAAGTAGCACCATGATCTTCATGATAGAGAGTCTCTTATGTTGTCACTTCCATATACTAGTGGGAATTTTCATTATAGAACTTGGCTTGTATATTCCAATGATGGGCTTCCTCAAAATGCCTTAGGTCTTCGTGAGCAAGCAAGTTGGATGCACACCCAGTTAGTTTCTTTTGTTGAGCTTTCATGCATTTATAGCTCTAGTGCATCCATTGCATGGCAATCCCTACTCACTCATATTGATATCTATTGATGGGCATCTCCATAGCCAGTTGATACGCCTAGTTGATGTGAGACTATCTTCTCCTTTTTGTCTCCTCCACAACCACCATTCTATTCCACCATAGTGCTATATCCATGGCTCACGCTCACATATTGCGTGAAGATTGAAAAAGTTTGAGAACACCAAAAGTATGAAACAATTGCTTGGCTTGTCATCGGGGTTGAGCATGATTTAAATATTTTGTGTGGTGAAGATGGAGCATAGCCAGAATATATGATTTTGTAGGGCTAGCTTTCTTTGGCCATGTTATTTTGAGAAGACATGATTACTTTATTAGTATGCTTGAAGTATTATTATTTTTATGTCAATATAAACTTTTGTCTTGAATCTTATTGATCTGAATATTATTGCCACAATAAAGAAGAATTACTTAGAGAAATATGTTAGGTGGCATTCCACATCAAAAATTCTGTTTTTATCATGTACCTACTCGAGGACGAGCAGGAATTAAGCTTGGGGATGCTGATACGTCTCCAACGTATCTATAATTTTTGATTGTTCCATGCTATTATATTATCAACCTTGGATGTTTTATATGAATTTATATGCTATTTTATATGATTTTTGGGACTAACCTATTAACCCAGAGCCCAGCGCCAGTTTCTGTTTATATGGAGTCCAATTGACCTGAAACTTCACGGAACTTATTTTTGGAAGGAAAGCAACCCGGGAGACTTGGAGTCCACGTAAGGGAAGCAACGAGGAAGCCACGAGGCAGGGGGGCGCGCCCACCCCCCTGGGTACGCCCTCCACCCTCGTGGGCCCCTTATGGCTCCCCTGACGTACTTCTTCCGCCTATATATCTCCATATACCCTAAAACGATCGGGGAGCACAATAGATAGGGAGTTCTGCCGCCAGAACCCTCCGTAGCCACCAAAAACCAATCTAGACCTGTTCCGGCACCCTGCCGGCGGCGGAATCCTTCTCTGGTGGCCATCTTCATCATCCCGGTGCTCTCCATGACGAGGAGGGAGTAGTTCTCCCTCAGGGCTGAGGGTATGTACTAGTAGCTATGTGTTTGATCTCTCTCTCTCTCTCTCTCGTGTTCTTGTGGTGGTACGATCTTGATGTATCGCGAGCTTTGCTATTATATTTGGATCCTATGATGTTTCTTCCCCCCTCTACTCTCTTGTAATGGATTGAGTTTTCCCTTTGAAGTTATCTTATCAGATTGAGTCTTTAAAGATTTGAGAACACTTGATGTATGTCTTGTCGTGCGTATCTGTGGTGACAATGGGATACCGCATGATTCACTTGATGTATGTTTTGGTGATCAACTTGCGGATTCCGCCCATGAACCTATGCATAGGAGTTAGCACACGTTTTCGTTGTGATTCTCCGGTAGAAACTTTGGGGCACTCTTTGAGGTTCTATGTGTTGGTTGAATAGATGAATCTGAGATTGTGTGATGCATATCGTATAATCATAACCACGATACTTGAGGTGTCATTGGAGTATCTAGGTGACATTAGGGTTTTGGTTGATTTGTATCTTACGGAGTTATTCTAGTACAAACTCTAGGGCTGTTTGTGACACTTATAGGAATAGCCCAATGGATTGATTGGAAAGAATAACTTTGAGGTGGTTTCGTACCCTACCATAATCTCTTCCTTTGTTCTCCTCTATTAGTGACTTTGGAGTGACTCTTTGTTGCATGTTGAGGGATAGTTATATGATCCAATTATGTTATTATTGTTGAGAGGACTTGCACTAGTGAAAGTATGAACCCTAGGCCTTGTTTCAACGCATTGCAATACTGTTTACGCTCACTTTTATCATTTGTTACCTTGCTGTTTTTATATTTTCATATTACAAAAACTATTATCTACTATGCATATACCACTTGTATCACCATCTCTTCACCGAACTAGTGCACCTATACAATTTACCATTGTATTGGGTGTGTTGGGGACACAAGAGACTCTTTGTTATTTGGTTGCAGGGTTGCTTGAGAGAGACCATCTTCATCCTACGCCTCCTACGGATTGATAAACCTTAGGTCACCCACTTGAGGGAAATTTGCTACTGTCCTACAAACCTCTGCACTTGGAGGCCCAACAACGTCTACAAGAAGAAGGTTGTGTAGTAGACATCAGCTGGGTCCACGGCCACAGCCCAGTACCGAAATATGCAAAATTTCGTATAATTTTTTAACCGTGGCCACAATATGGGATGTAATGCTAACAAAAAGAATATGGGATCCAAAAAAACCTTAAGAATTAGCAAATGGGCTGTAAATTATTAGAAATAATGGGAGATGGGTTGTATGCTGTTTTCCACAGATTTGAGGCTTTACTAAAAAAAGGTTGACGCACAAGCAGTGACTGTTGGATTTCCATCCAACGGACGTCGTGCTTCTTCAATCTCTGCTCTTCCTGCTCCAGCCGCTCAAACAAGCGCCGGTGGGACTGCTTGCTCCCTCCTCCCCGCGGTCGGCTGTGCTGCTGCGCAGACCTCACCGCCCCACCATACTCCCATCGCTGGCCTAGCCATCCCTCTACTCACCCACACCTGCTGTTATTCTCCGGTGACGGCAGACGAACCAGTAAACCCTCGTACAGTCGTACTCACCTCCGCGTGGGAAACAACTCCCAAGTCTTTCCTGCCTCCCTGTCGTTACCTTCCTACGCCTCGCCGTCGTCCACCGCCCTGGTGCTCTTAGCGCGGCCTGGTCAACGTGGTCAACGACTGACATGCATCTAAAGTGGACTGTATGTGGAGAGGCTGACAGCGGGGTCCACGGCCGCACACAAGGAAATGCCTCCTTATTACATGCAAAATAATGATTCCTCCACCTGACATATGGGACCCACTGGAAGGTCCTCTATATTTCACGAAAAAACGTTACCGCTGCTGACAACTCGGAGCCACCAGCTATATCTTCGCACACAAGGAAGTGCCTCCTTATTACGCACAAAAAAATGAATACTCCCCCTGCTAGCTGGGACCCAGTATAGTGGTGATAACCCACAAGTATAGGGGATCGCAACAGTTTTCGATAAGTAAGAGTGTCGAACCCAACGAGGAGCTAAAGGTAGAACAAATATTCCCTCAAGTTCTATCGACCACCGATACAACTCTATGCACGCTTGACGTTCGCTTTACCTAGAACAAGTATGAAACTAGAAGTACTTTGTAGGTGTTTTCGGAAAGGCTTGCAAGAAAGTAAAGAGCACGAAAATAAAACTAGGGGATGTTAAGGTAAAGAAGCAACTAACGTAAATATAGCGAGTGTGGAAAAGTGGTGGTAGGAGTTGCGAAATTGTCCCTTAAGCAATTGACTACTTTACTAGACCGATAGCAAGTATTATGTCGGAGAGGCCACCGGAGGAGAGTGGGAGAGGGGCCCCCTTCTTCCTCTTCTTCCTTGACCTCCTCCCTAGATGGGAGAAGGGTTTCCCCTCTGGTCCTTGGCCTCCATGGCATGGGAGGGGCGAGAGCCCCTCCGAGATTGGATCTGTCTTTGTGTCTCTCTCTGTTTATGCATTCTATTCTGGCTCTGTTTCACCGTTTCGTATATATATGGAGATCCTTAACTCCGATTGGCCTGAAACCTTCGCCGTAATTTTTTTCCAAATATTAGCTTTCTTGCGGCAAAAGAAGAGCGTCAACCGCCTTACGGTGGGCTCACGAGGGTAGGGGCGCGCCCTAAGGGGGGGCCCTGCCTCGTGACAAACTCGGGCACTGGTTCGTGTTGATTTTCCTTCCGAATTTTCCATATTTTCCAAAAATAATCTCCGTCCGTTTTTATCCCATTTGGACTCCGTTTGATATGGATATTCCGCGAAACCAAAAACATGCATCAGACCGGAACTGGCACTGAGCAGGCACTGGATCAATATGTTAGTCCCAAAAATAGTATAAAAAGTTGCCAAAAAGTATATGAAAGTTGAATAATTTGTCATGGAACAATCAAAAATTATAGATACGACGGAGACGTATCAGCATCCCCAAGCTTAATTCCTGCTCGTCCTCGAGTAGGTAAATGATAAAAAATAATTTTTGATGTGGAATGCTACCTAGCATAATCTTGATCATGTAATCTAATCATGGCATGAATATTAAGACACGAGTGATTCAAAGCAATAGTCTATCATTTGACAAAAACAATAATACTTCAAGCCTACTAATAAAGCAATCATGTCTTTTCAAAATAACATGGCCAAAGAAAGTTATCCCTACAAAATCATATAGTCTGGCTATGCTCCATCTTCACCACACAAAATATTCACATCATGCACAACCCCGATGACAAGCCAAGCAATTGTTTCATACTTTTGACGTTCTCAAACCTTTTCAACTTTCACGCAATACATGAGCGTGAGCCATGGACATAGCACTATAGGTGGAATAGAATATGATGGTGGAGAAGACAAAAAGGAGAAGATAGTCTCACATCAACTAGGCGTATCAACGGGCTATGGAGATGCCCATCAATAGATATCAATGTGAGTGAGTAGGGATTGCCATGCAACGGATGCACTAGAGCTATAAGTGTATGAAAGCTCCTCCAACTGAAACTAAGTGGGTGTGCATCCAACTTGCTTGCTCATGAAGACCTCAGGCATTTGAGGAAGCCCATCATCAGAATATACAAACCAAGTTCTATAATGAAAATTCCCACTAGTATATGAAAGTGATAAATCAAGAGACTCTCTATATGAAGAACATGGTGCTACTTTGAAGCACAAGTGTGGAAAAAGGATAGTAGCACTGCCCCTTCTCTCTTTTTCTCTCATTTTTTTGTTTTTTATTATTTTTTGGTGGGCTTCTTTGGCCTCTCTTTTTTTGGGCTTCTTTGGCCTCTTTTATTTTTTTTGTAAAGTCCGGAGTCTCATCCCGACTTATGGGGGAATCATAGTCTCCATCATCCTTTCCTCACCGGGGCAATGCTCTAATAATGATGATCATCACACTTTTATTTACTTACAACTCGATATTACAACTCGATACTAGAACAAAGATATGACTCTATATGAATGCCTCCAGCGCGGTCTACAGGGATGTGCAATGATCTAGCGTAGCAATGACATCAAAAAACGGGCAAGCCATGAAAACATCATGCTAGCTATCTTACGATCATGCAAAGCAATATGACAATGAATGCTCAAGTCATGTATATGATGATGGAAGTTGCATGGCAATATATCTCGGAATGGCTATGGAAATGCCATGATAGGTAGGTATGGTGGTTGTTTTGAGGAAGGTCTATGGTGGGTTTATGGTACCAGCGAAAGTTGCACGGTACTAGAGAGGCTAGCAACGGTGGAAGGGTGAGAGTGCGTATAATCCATGGACTCAACATTAGTCATAAAGAACTCACATACTTATTGCAAAAATCTATTAGTCATCAAAACAAAGTACTACGCGCATGCTCCTAGGGGGATAGATTGGTAGGAGAAGACCATCACTCATCCCCAACCGCCACTCATAAGGAAGACAATCAATAAACACCTCATGCTCCGACTTCGTTACATAACGGTTCACCATACGTGCATGCTACGGGACTTGCAAACCTCAACACAAGTATTTCTCAATTTCACAATTACTCGACTAGCATGACTCTAATATCACCATCTTTATATCGCAAAACTATTACAAGGAATCAAACATATCATATTCAGTGATCTACAAGTTTTATGTAGGATTTTATGACTAACCATGTGAATGACCAATTCCTGTCATCTCTCTAAACAGATATAAGTGAAGCAAGAGAGTTTAATTCTTTCTACAAAAGATATGCCCACACTATAACAAATATAAGTGAAACAAAAGAGCATTCTACAAATGGCGGTTGTCTATGTAAAGAGAAACAGGCAATCCAAACTTCAAATGATATAAGTGAAGCACATGAAGCATTCTATAAAGCCATACTCAAAAGATATAAGTGAAGTGCAAAGAGCATTCTATAAATCAACCAAGGACTATCTCATACCAGCATGGTGCATAAAAGAAAAATGAAAACTAAATGCAAAAGACGCTCCAAGATTGCACATATCGCATGAACGAAACGAATCCAAAAACATACTGATACTTCTTGAAGAAAGAGGGGATGCCTTCCCAGCATCCCCAAGCTTAGACGCTGGAGTCTCCTTGAATATTTACTTGGGGTGCCTCGGGCATCCCCAAGCTTGATCTCTTGCCTCTCTTCCTTCTTCTCACATCGAAACCTTCTCAATCATCGAACACTTCATCCACACAAAACTTCAACAGAAAACTCGGTAAGATCCGTTAGTATAATGAAGCAAATCACTACTCTAAGTACTGTTGCAAACCAATTGATATTTTGTTTTTGCATTGTGTCTACTGTAATATAACTTTTTCATGGCTTAATCCACTGATATAAATTGATAGGTTCATCAAAACAAGCAAACTATGCATCAAAAACAGAATCTGTCTAAAACAGAACAGTCTGTCATAATCTGAACATTCTCCATACTTATGATACTTGAAAAATTCTACCAGAATTAGGACAAATAAAAAATTTGTATATTAATACAGTGCAAAAAGAAACAGAACCATTTGACGTTCGAGCTAAAAATGTAAAATCGCGCACTACAGCCAAAGTTTCTGTCCTGCACCATACAAACCATCAAGCAAATGTAAACATCCTAAAGGCAAACCTTGGCACATTATTTTTATAATACAATGGAATTGTACAAGGGGATAATTATTTTTCTTGAAAAGTTCTATAATTAAGATTCACAAAGTTCCCATGGGCATGAACAAAGTTCAAGGATGTCCCCCATTTTCACAATGCTCGTCTCTCTCACTTTCACTTTTCTTTTTGAAAAAGTTTTGGGTTCCCCTCTTTATTTTTGTTGTTTTTAAACTATATAAAAGCACTCAACAGAAATAAATGACTCTCTAAAACTTCTGGGTTGTCTCCCTGGCAGTGCTTTCTTTAAAGCCGTTAAGCTAGGCATATAGTGCTCAACTAATGGATCCACCCGGATCCCAAGGTATATCAAAGCCAATTTTAATCAACAATGATTTGTAATTTAGTAGTGAGCACAAAGTAACATGTATCATGCAACAACGAAGTCTAACTCTCTTCCTATGCATAGGCATGACATAAAAGAACAATTCATGCACACAAAGTAAAGGCCAATGCATAATATAAACAGTTTCTTGCAATTTTATCATATTGGAAACATAGAGAGATGGAGATATAGTTCCTCTCTCATAATAATTGCAAGTAGGAGCAGAAAGCACATGCATATTATATTCATCAAGATCATCATGTGCAACGATGAAAGTCAACCCATCAATATAATCCTTAATAAGTGCAAACTTCTCCAATATAGTGTAGTCGGGAGAATTCAAAAAGATAATAGGACTATCATGCGTGGGTGCAATAGCAACAATTTCATGTTTAACATAAGGAACTATAGCAAGTTCATCTCCATAAGCATAATTGGTATTGGCATCTTGGCCACAAGCATCATCAAAAAGGGATATCTCAAAAGAATCCAAGGGATCATAACAGTCATCATAGCAATCTTCCTTCGGTAAGCACGAAGGGGAATTAAACAATGTATGAGTTGAAGAGTTACTCTCATTAGAAGGTGGGCACGGGTGATCAATCCGCTCTTCCTCCTTTTGTTCTTCGCTCTCCTCCTCATCTTTTTTATCCAATGAGCTCACAGTGTCATCAACTTCTTCTTCCATAGATTCCTGCAAAATATTAATCTCTTCTTGGACAGCGGAGACTTTCTTAATAAGTGCATTAATTTCATAATTGTATTCATAATTCTCATAGCAATATTTGAGGATAGCTAAATTTTTAGATCTATAACAAGCATCATCAAACTCTTTAAACATAGATTCAATTTCATAAGCACCCATAAAATCAACAAATTCTTCTATTTGTTCCACATCATAGTAATCATATATACCTCTAGCATAAGAAGCCAAGGTTTCATTATCATTAAATTTGCATGAAAAGGGGAGGTGTGTAGAATTCATCCTAGAGCAACAAGTATAATCATATTCCGAGCATAGTTGTCTAGCATACCACTTCAATATATAAATTTGATCCCATAATAGTTTCCCTTTTTGTGTCAAGCGATAATCCCTAAAGTATTCATGTTGATCCAACGTTACTCCCATTACCAAATTGAATGAGGTTTTCTCAGGATTATCAAAGTGGTACATAATATTTTTCACATATTGAGCATCGAGGGTTTTAGGAGGTTCCCCATCTCCATGAGCAGAAAGTACACCTAATTTGTTTTGTATTTCGTGTTCCATATCCGTAAGTAAATATAAAGAACAACTAAGAACAGCAAATAAAAATTACTTAGTGATAAAGCAAACAAGCACACACGAGAATATTCACCCCACGCTATTGCTCCCCGGCAACGGCGCCAGAAAAAGGTCTTGATAACCCACAAGTATATGGGATCGCAACAGTTTTTGATAAGTAAGAGTGTCGAACCCAAGGAGGAGCTAAAGGTAGAACAAATATTCCCTCAAGTTCTATCGACCACCGATACAACTCTACGCACGCTTGACGTTCGCTTTACATAGAACAAATATGAAACTAGAAGTACTTTGTAGGTGTTTTCGTAAAGGCTTGCAAGAAAGTAAAGAGCACGAAAATAAAACTAGGGGCTGTTAAGGTAAAGAAGCAACTAAAGTAAATATAGCGAGTGTGGAAAAGTGGTGGTAGGAGTTGCGAAATTGTCCCTTAAGCAATTGACTACTTTACTAGACCGATAGCAAGTATTATGTGGGAGAGGCCACTGCTAGCATGTCATCCCACTTGGAATTCTATGCACTTATGATTGGAACAATTAGCAAGAATCCGCAACTACTAATGTTCATTAAGGTAAAACCCAACCATAGCATTAAGATATATTGGTCCCCCTTCAATCCCGTATGCATCAATTTCTATGGTAGGTTGAAGCTTCTGTCACTCTTGCCCTCCAATACATAGTCCTATCAACATACAACTAACCCTATGGTGTGATCCACGCACGCGCTCATATGATGGGCACCAAAGGACAGCAACATAACCACAAGGAAATTAAATCAATCATAGCAATTCATCAACCACCGATAGGACAACGAAAATCTACTCAGACGTCATAGGATGGCAACACATCATTGGATAATAATATGAAGCATAAAGCACCATGTTCAAGTAGAGGGTACAGTGGGTTGTGGGAGAGTGGACCGCTGTAGGTAGAGGGGGGAAGGTGATGGATATTTTGGTGAAGATGGCGGAGGTGTTGGTGAAGATCGCGGTGATGATGATGATGATGGCCACGGCGGCGTTCCGGCGCCACCGGAGGAGAGAGGGAGAGGGGCCCCCTTCTTCCTCTTCTTCCTTGACCTCCTCCCTAGATGGGAGAATGTTTTCCCCTCTGGTCCTTGGCCTCCATGGCATGGGAGGGGCGAGAGCCCCTTCGAGATTGGATTTGTCTTTGTGTCTCTCTCTGTTTCTGCGTTCTGTTCTGGCTCTGTTTCACCGTTTCGTATATATATGGAGATCTGTAACTCCGATTGGCCTGAAACCTTCGCCGTGATTTTTTTTTCCGAATATTAGCTTTCTTGCGGCAAAAGAAGAGCGTCAACCGCCTTACGGTGGGCTCACGAGGGTAGGGGGCGCGCCCTAAGGGGGGCGCCCCCTACCTCGTGACCACCTCGGGCACTGGTTCGCGTTGATTTTCCTTCCGAATTTTCCATATTTTCCAAAAATAAGCTCTGTCCGTTTTTATCCCGTTTGGAATCCGTTTGATATGGATATTCTGTGAAACCAAAAACATGCAACAGACAAGAACTGGCACTGGGCACTGGATCAATATGTTAGTCCCAAAAATAATATAAAAAGTTGCCAAAAAGTATATGAAAGTTGAATAATATTGGCATGGAAGAATCAAAAATTATAGATACGACGGAGACGTATCAAGTGGCAGGCTGACTTGTGGGCCTACTAAGTTGACTGGGACGGAGGGCTTTGTTAACTTAGTCAATATGCACGATTCTAGCTCCAGTGACCGTACGATGTCCTTCCAACGGCCGTAGTGCTTCTTCAACCTCTGGTCTTCTTGCTCCAGCCGCCCAAACCAGCACCGGTCGTGCCTCGTGCTCCTCCCTCCCATGGCCGGCTGTGATGCGGCGGAGGCTTCACCGCCCCCTACTACTCCCATCGCTGGCCAGGCCATCCCTCTACTCACCCACACCCCCTGTTATTCTGCAGCGACGGCAGCCTCACACCGCAGCGAACCAGTGAACCCTCATACTCCTCTACGCATGGGCATCCACTGCCGCGTCTTCCCTGGCTCTGCGTCGTCCCCTTCCTAGGCCTCGCTGTCGGCCACCGCCTTGGTGCTCTCGGCGCGGCATGGTTAATGTGGTCAACGATTGACTTCCATCGGAAGAGTACTATACGTGGAGAGGCTGACAGCTGGGTCCACGGCAGCCGCAAGGAAGTGCCTCCTTATTACAGGCAAAATAATTATTCATGTACCTGACAGCAGGGAGCGACCGGACGGGCCACCGTATTTCGCGGAAAAAACGTTTCCCCCTGACTGCTGGGACCCACCAGCTACATCTTCGTACGCAAGGAAGTGCGTCTGGGCAAAAAAACGATTCGCCCCCCTGACTGCTGGGACCCACCAGCTATATATTCACACGCAAGGAAGTGCCTGACAGTTGGGACCCACCTGGTCGAAGCGTACGTAGCGTTGTCATTCTGGCCGCGAACGTGTACGTACATACTGGTCGATGTAGAGCGCACACGTGTCGTAGTTGAAGCGTGCATGTAGCATGTACACGTACGTACAGTGGCCAGTGTGCAAGAAAGAAAATGTAGCCACGTACGTACATACGGGCGGGGTCTCGAACGTCTACTCGTACAGCCAGGGCTCGTGTACATGCCTGGGTCGGAACGGAGAAACTGCGTCGTCGTCATGTTCATGGGGAGGCAACAGAATGTGTCATGTTCATCGGGAGGCAACGGAACACGTGGGAGCCAACCGGCTTGGACGGAGCAGCCGATGGAAATGAGGCATGGCATTCCGCGGAATGGAGGAAACGGCCTTGTGTTCGACCGGCCACGGTCGAAACGGGATCATGTTCATCGGGAGGGGTCTGGCGTACCGCAAAACGGAGGAAACGGACCTCCTACGATCGAAACGGGGGTCCTGTTGATCGGGAGCGGTGTGGCATACCGCAAAACGGAGGAAACAGACTTGTGTTGGAGCGCTACGGTCGAAACGGGGGTCCTGTTCATCGGGAGGGGTGTGGCATACTGCATAACGGGACTCCATGGGATACTGTTCATCTCCACCGTCAACCCCCTCCAGCCTCCATGGGCTACTGTTCATCCACCGTCGACCTCCTCCAGCCTCCACCTGCGACTGTTCATCCACAGGCTCCTGTTCATCCAGCCTCCACTGCGCGCTACTCCACCGGCTACTGTTCAACCAGCCCTCTCCATGGTCTCCTGTTCAACCACCCCTCCACGGGCTACTGTTCATCCAACCCTCCACCATCTACTGTTCATCATGCCCTCCACGGGGTGGTCCTGTTCATCCAGCCCTCCATGGGGTCCTGTTCATCCAGCCCCAACCGGCTCGATCGATCGGGGTCATGTTCTTCCAGAGGCAACGCCACGGGGTCCTGTTCATCCACCCCCACTTGGAACTGTTCATCCACCCCCCCCCCCAGCAACGTTCACTGTTCATCCAGAGGCAGCATCGATCGACTTCTATTAGCAGCAGTAGCAAAGGAATCTCTCGATCGGGTTCAGTTAACATCCATCGATCGATCACTCAGGTTCAGTAACGCGTAGCCTGCAGTGCAATCGCTCGGGTTCAGTTAGAGCCCAACGCCTCGCTCGGGTTTAGTTAGAGCCCAACGCTACGAGAGAAACGCGCATCGCTCAACCCCGGCCACCCACCATAACCGGGAACACCCCGATATTTTCCTAGCCCTTGCTTCTACCATGGTTTTTTCCGTCATGGACGGCCTAAAGAATGTCATGCAGCTGCGTCTCCGGCCCGCCCAGGACGAAAAGCCCATTTTCTGTCAGGAATTTTTGTCATAGAAGTAGGACCCCACAACATCTATGATGATACTGGGTTTTGTCACAGTTATCATCGTAGAAGTGTCATAAGTATGACAGGAAAAAATTCGTTTGGCCCAAAATGTCACGGATGTGTCTTTTTTGTAGTGTAGCAAGATGCCTGTGCGTTGCACGTAACATCAAGATGCATTTGTATGACTAGTTTATCTTGTGAGAGAAAAGGATGAACGAGGGAAGCCCTTATTTGCAAATGTGGAGAGGTGTATGGGTACCTTTTTGCAAAATTATCATAGTTTTTTTCCTATCCGTCAAATATAGATCGGACGGCCTATATTGCAGGATGGTAGGCACACCATCATCACCAACTCTGCTTTTTATAAGAGTGTATTTTATCCCTACTCTTATAAAAAGCATAGTCGGTGATGATCGTGTGCCTGCCATCCTGCAATATAGGTCGTCCGATCTATATCTGATGGATAGGAAGGAAACTATGGAAATTTTGCAAAAAGATACCCACACCCCTCTCCACACTTGCAAATAAGGCCTTCCCTTGTTCATCCTTTTCTCCCACAAGATAAACTACTCATACAAATGCATCTTTATGTTCCGTGCAACGCATGGGCATCTTGCTAGTATTTTATAAGAGTCTAGATGTAGAGTAGATACAAGCCGGCAGGTGGGCCCGATGGTAGTGAGATAATGTGATGCAACACTAGAGGTGCCACATGGAGCATTTAACTGGTCAACTAGTCGTGTCTTGAGCAAATACAGAGTTGTACGGTGAGCCCGTGACTGTATAATAACCACAAAACATATATGGTGACCGTAATGAGTGGATTCTGAAGTCCAATGTACGTATCGTGCTTTCGCTTCAAATACAATAATCATCACTGTATATATCGCGAGAGAAAGATGAAACATGCGTGAATGTACTGGGGGCTTACTTTTAGAGGACTTGGAGATAGTTTGTGTGCGTACATGAAAGGGGCATAGATGGGGGTATGCGATGGAGAGAGAGATGCTCTTCGTTTCTCTTTATTATGACTAACTTTATATATAGTATAAAAATATTCAAATTCACAGTGCGGAATAAATATCATTCTGGGCACCATGCAATGCAAGCGTTCATACTCCTCCATATAAATTTTTAATGTTGTATATATGTAAAAATTCTAAAATATTTTTTTGGCCACACTTTATTCAAAAGGAATGTTGTATGCGAAATAAACGTGAAGAGAGGGCTTTTTAGATCAATGGGGTATGTGATGTAACATGTGTGAATGTGTAGTTGATGCATTTGGCAGGGCCTAGAGAGGTATGTGTGTGTATTACGTATTCGAGAGAGGCATGGATAGAGGGGCCGACAAGGGGCATGGGATAGATAGCACGAGAAATGGGAGTGGTCTAGAGAGAGAGATGAATATGACATCACGGCGAGAGATTCCCTTGAGTGTGTATATGCAAGGGGGAGTAGATAGAGGCACCAGGAGAATTTTTTTGTGTGTGTGGTGTCTGTGTTGGTATGTCTGGGTGTGAGAAGATAACGAGACGTGGGGGAAGAGGATGTGTCATCTTGTGAGGTCCGGTGGGTCGAGGTGAGGCCCTTCATTCGGTTCCGTCCTGCGCCACATTGGTCGACCCATGACGCATTTAGGGAGACCCATGGATGACTAGTCGTACAAGACAAATATAACATAATTGTGAAGGACTCTATGTCCACTGACAAAGCCGGCTAGGATTTGTAACCCTAGGTTCTCAGACTAAGGTAACCCCTTTATCTCTGATATTACTATTCATCCAACCTAACTTTAAGGGGCATCTGACAGAATGCTATGCTAGAATCATACTCATCGATTAGGAAGAGAGGTGTGAGACAATGTGTGAGAGACAGGCCTAAAGATAATGTGCGTACAGGAGACACGTAGGCAGGTCTATGTATATAGAAAGGGTCGATGGGGATTGTGCATGTGTATGCTTGCGAGAGGAAGAGCACTTGTGATAAAGGTTACTGAAAACAGTCGTAAATGGTTACGAGAGGGAGGGAGGGTTATATCGAGAGCATGTGTGCGAGAAGGACACCTCGGGAGAGAGTGTGTGAGCATGTGTGAGAGACCACCGGTGGAGAGTGAAACTACATGTACAAGACTGTTGTACACATTGATTAAACATATAAATTGTATCCAAATATTAGGATGGGATCATGATATTTGCAATTCGTGTAAGGAACGGTCATTGATCCATCAGACATCTAGATTCTATCGAATTTGAGCATGTCTATGTTATTATTCGACACAATTGATCCACATAGTTAGTATTTTGAACTCCAGACAATGCATCGCTTTAGCAATCGAATATAAACATGAGTATAGTTCATGTTCTGTGTGTAAAGCACATTATACATACGAAAGTTACACAACGAACATTATAAATAGCTACCTATGAACTAGCATACATTTGAATTCAACTTAAGGTGGTTTAAAAAAATCGAATTCAACATGAAGTCCATTCAATTATTTGAATTTGATATCATGTCATTTGTAAATCATACCTAAATTATGGGGGCACCAATCTTTGCTCTGATTTTGTACATAATAGCATATGTAGTCATGTACAAAATAGATTCTAATTTAGCTCCTCCATTACAAAATAATCATAGTTATAGGATTTTCAAGTGTCAAAATTTCAAAAAGAAGCGGATAATTTAATGAGGTTTTCAAACATACAAGGTCAAATTTAACGTTGTCTATTTAGGTCAATCCTCAAAGTTCAAGAGTACTCTAAACGTGAATGCTTGTGTTTCAAAATTTCGAACGGAGCGCCAAAAGAGCCTCTACTCGCCTGAAATCGCGTGAGACCAATGTTTGGTAGTACAAGGAAATTACTTTCCTAATAACTCTAACCCGTGAAACCTACCTGCCCGACGTCCAAAGGTCTAAACCGGGGTAGGTTTGTAGCTTCATCTAGACGCCATGCAACCGCCTCCGAAAAACATTCATACACAATGGTCGCCTAAGCACACATGCGCGCTGCCGAAATCGCTCCCACCCACTATTTGGGACACCTGGGATTACCATCCTACCCCCGACCCGCAGTAGGTCCGAAATCTAAGAGGGGGGCAAAGTTTGTACTTTCCCCAAATTTCAAACAAGTGCATCGCATCTTCTGCTCAAAAAAGCCAAAAACAAGTGCGTCCCAGACCGAAACATGGTTTTCCCCCCTCCCCCCCCCCCCGCCCACCTGTATGATTCCCCATTCGTACTACATGGGCGCAAAAACTACCTCTCCACCAGCGACGAAACCCCAGCGTCCTTTGTCCGCCACCCCATTCCACCCATCAACCGCCGCCCTCCTCCATCACGTCGGAGCTGATACCCCGACGTTGTTGTTCACCGTAACCTCAGCCGCAATGCCCTGCACGGATAGTAGTTGAAGCCGAGGCCGAGCTGTCCGTACCCGAGCCAGTTCAACCACGCCATCCTGTGCCTCACCGCTGCCGCTCCAACTTCGCCACCCTCCACCGCACCGGAGCTGTTCCTGCTATGCCGTCCTTCACCACCTCGGATCTGCTTCCCCTCTGCCGACATACAGCCACGGCAACATAGTCAACAATTTGGCCATGGGTTCGTCCAAGCCTGCACCCTCCTCCAGAACATCGGTTTCCCTGGCAAAAAGAAGAAGATCGGCGCGACATGTGGAGGCGACCACACCGGCAACCGAAAATGGTACTCCTCTTCCCATATTCGTGCAAATCATACGTGTCTGCTTGCATGGTATTCATCCCACAGAAGACACTAGTTGACCGCTTCTTCTTGATACTAGATGTTTCTAGTAACTTGCGATGCACAAGGTTTCTCCTCATATACTATTTCACCTTAGCTAGAGGTCCGTCGCCCCCTGAATTTCAATTCCTGGTCAGTTGATTCCCAATTAATGGAAGCATTCCCTGGTGTAACAGGTGCTAGTCCGCCTATTACGCTGGGGAAGCAGCGCCTCGGTGTTTATCTTAGGGGCGTGTGGGGCCTAGAGCTACTGGCGCCCGATCTGGAGGTCGGCCTGGATTAAAGGGATGGCCTGGGGGCATTGCCAAGCATGACGGTGGTGTGAGGTCGAGGGGAGGGCGGGGCGGCGGAGGCAGGGGTCTAGGCCGGTGGTCGCTAGCGGTTCGAGAAAGATCGCCAACAATGACTGGCAGGAGGTAGACGAAGGCCATCTGCCCATTCCTTATAGATCGGACGGTTCATTAAAAAAACCAACTGGCCTATTTATTTTCAGTCGACTGTTATCTTGATATGACCACATGTGGTGGTGTGCTGGAGGAGTACCTGCATTTCCTGTGCTCATATATTACAAAATTATACGGAGTAGAATCTAATTTTGTTTGCCATGCAATGTTGTAGATCTATCATATGTCTCCTGTCATTTATTTTTCAGCCACCTGCTATCTGTTACTTTTACAGTGCACTAGTTCTGCACACACTTCACCCATACTCTCACTATTGTGTTTTTATGCAAGGGTATTTCAGACTCTGCTGCTATGAGAGAAGCAAAAAAGAAAAGAGAGAAGTCACTCCAGTGTCGTACGCGGATAGGCCAGACATGTTTCAGCCTTATAATAGGTGCAGTGTCAGCAGATGGAGACGGTAAACGTAGCTCTGGAGTTGATGACCTCGCTCGCAATGAACCACCATCCCAGGTGCTTGCTTTAACTTCGCAGTGTCATATGTGGTTGCATGTTCCATATGGTGTCTAGCTTGTATTCGAATGGCCGAAGTCGGTCATTATTAAGATAAGGAAATATATTTTTTACATGAACCACCATCCTGTGAGCACCAGAAGACAAATAGCTAGTCAGGGCACTGGCCGAGCCAGTGATAAGCCCATTAAAGAGAGGCATCATCTGGAAGCCAACTAAAAAGCCGCGATGGTGGCAAAGCAGCCCGCCTCCCACCAGGCTCTCAGGTCCTAGATGATCATGCTCACCACTCCAGCCGGATGTCTAGCTTGTATTGTTTCCAATTTGGTTAAATTGCATCTGCTTAGCTTACACATTATACCTTTGAATATGACATGCCTTTCTGTTTTTGGCACATACTAGTACATCTGTGTATTAACCATGTTCTTACATCAAACTAATGTTCTTGTGTATCCCTCATCAATCACTTATGATGAGGCAGTCAGGCAAGTGGATTACTCCTCATTTAAAGAATGCAGCGTCAGCCTCCCGACATGATTCTCAAGAAACAGCAAGGCTAGATGAAGATAGTGAACATAGCTCTGTAGTTGATTACCGCATTTCCCCTACACTAGCATCGCAGTTGCTTGCTCTAACTTGGCAGCGTGATATGTGGTTGCATGTTGCATACGGTGTCTAGATTGTAATTCTTCCAATCTGGTTAAACTGCATGTGCTATTCTGCTTAGCTTATACATTATACCTGTTAATGTGACATGCCTTCCTGTATTTAGTACATAGTACATCTATCTATTAAGCATGTCCTCACATAAAACTATTGTTTTTTTGTATCCCGCATAAATCAATATGACGAGACACCTTCAGTATATGCAGTGTGATATTAGTTGCATCTTTGATATGATTTATAGCATGCACTGCTTCTACTTTGTTGAAATGCCATTTATGATGGGACACTTTTAACTTGGCAGAGTCATATTGGTTGGATCTTTCACGTGGTGTCTAGCTTTCATTGCTTCTTGTTTGGTGAAATGGCTTCTGCTTACTTTACACAAACAGTTGTGAATATGCCATGTTGTCCTATTTTTCATATTATTCCATCCTGGAATCATGTGTTTGCCTTACATCAAAGTAGTGATTGTCAGTATCATGCACGAATGAGTTCTGAAGAGTGAATTTTATTGCTTTTTGTTGTCGGTTTTACTTGACAATTCAAAATCAATAAAGCGGAAGGAAGTTAGCAAGGCAGCGGATGAAGGCGCTCCTTCCAAATGGGGGCCTCTACAGATTCTACTCCACCATCCCCCCAACATGATTTCCAAGACAACACATGCATAGACACTCAACGTAGTTGTGTTGGTGATGACAACGTCTCCCCTAGTGCAGCATCACAGGTGCTCCCTCTAACTTGGCACTGTTATATGTGGTTGCATGTTATGTATAATGTCTAGCTTGTATTGCTTCTAATTTTGTTGAATTTCATCTGCTTACTTTACACATTATACTTGTGACTAAGACACGTGTTCCTATTTCTAGAACATACAATATCTGTCTATCACACCATGTTCTTACATCAAAGTACATTTGTTCTGAAGAACTAAATTGTTATTCGTTTTTCTTGTCGGCTTGACTTAACATGGCACAAAGAAAGAGGAAGCAAGACAGAACGATAGGGAAAGGGAAGCAGAACAATCCTGCAGATTCTGCTGGTAGTGATGGTGTAATAGAAGGTCAAAGTCCAGCGGAAAATTGTACCGACAGGGTATCCCGTGCTACACGAGCTGCAGAACAAGCCAAATAGAAACAAATAGCTGCCACCAAACAAGCAGAGACAACCCTAGTTGTTGCAACACCTTCCACAGTACCACCAGCTGCACGATTTACTCGTTGGTCAACTCAGCTAGCAGCATGTTCCCAAGCTCCCTTGCCACCTGACACTACTTCCAAAGCACTCTTGACACAAGATGAGTTGGCAGGATCATATGAACTTTGTGAGCTTCAACAGTAAGAAGGTAGTTGCTGGAGTCAAGTTACAGTTGCATGCTTCTTTATATGTAGTCTCACAGTTTGATGTACACTAACACTTCCTATGTTTGTTGTTGGACTAGCACCTAGGCGCAAGAGGAAACAAACATCAGGGATAATGCTCGATAGGTTAACTAAATCTAGAGGAGGAAGAATGGAGATCTGTTTTGAGGCAGGTTTAAAAAGGCCACATGATGCTACAGAGTCAGCCAAGTTAGTATCAGAGGCAGCGGTTGCTGTTAGGTGTCATGTACGTATCCTCCCAACATGGATTCAGTACAGGAATGAGAAAGATGAAACCCAGTTCAACACCTTCCTCGACCATTTATCTGTAAGTATGGTTATGTATGGAAACTAGTAATATCGTCTTGCTCTGTTCAATACTTTCTAGGTTGCTGATAATGAGACTCCCATAATTTTCAACAAATGATGTTCAAGTTGGATAGCCAAGATGATGCAACCAGACAAGCTTGCACCCATGTTTTCAAGTCTGCTCTGCGACAGTATCGGTATAACTTGAGGAAAACTCACTTTGAAGGCAAGGCTAACAGTGAACTTGCCCAAACATCTCTAGTGGAAAATATATCTGATGAAGACTGGAGAGGCCTCGTTAAACACTAGTCCGATTCGATGTATCAGGTACATTATATATATGTGATCAGATCACATGTTGAAGTCCTATTTATGCATGTGCCACACAAATCTATCTTCTTGTAAGTGAACTGTTCAAAGAACAAGGCCAACCGTACGAAAGTGAAATTCCAACAGACGACAGGATCTTGTAGCTATATTGCACACCGCGGGGCTCTTGTAATTAGTTGTTGTTTCACTCTTTTCGTTGTACCATATTATCAGATCTATATTGACTTGTTCCAAATGCAGAGGAAAGCCCGCAAGGACCAAAAAGTACATGAACCAAATGTTGTGGAAATCTTCAAGGACTGTCACACCAGCAATAAGAAGGGCATGACTACACCAGTCAAAGCCACTGGTGTAATTCCTTAATCCTCATGCCTTTTCACTAGTACTTACTCTGACTTGTGCCATGAACTGCATGGTTTGCAGCCAATGTCTATTACTCTTTTCAATTTTATACACAATTGTC
Organism: Triticum urartu; assembly: GCF_003073215.2. NCBI lineage: Eukaryota > Viridiplantae > Streptophyta > Magnoliopsida > Poales > Poaceae > Triticum > Triticum urartu. Next base: position 500,780,795 of record NC_053024.1, read on the forward strand.
TTAGCGTATCATTGCACCTTACAAGGTTTAAAAGAGAGGAGTGATGTTCCTTTGATCTTGACCTGTAATCTAGTTCCGTGCTGGACTTGCCCACACAACGTTACAATTGCATGTTAGTCTGTTCTCAGTTGTTTTGTGATATGAATGATGTCATACTATGCTTACCGTATTATGAACTTCGTCTCTTTATCCTTAGCCCTCAATACAATGTGAAGAAATAGACAATACATTAGCGATGGTACATGGTCATATGTTTGGAACCTGGTTTCATTATGTACTTTGCAATAAAATACAACTATTATTTTACATGGGTTCACCAGAATAAGTTCTGTATATCGACCAAAGCTATTTTGTTTGGTTTTGCTACCTCCTCAATATCTTCTGTTCTAGTACTACTAATGTAAAACCACAACTTTTCAGTGAGCTATGGAAAAATGGTGGAACCGCCACCTTCTGAAGGTGGCGAGGCAACTATAACCGCAATGTCAGCTCTTGCTGCAGTGGGTCAGTACCTGTCCACAAACAGTGCCAACAGCGCGTTCCTGCATAATACTGGCTTTGTTGTTAAGGCAATCTCGTCCAAACTTCCTCATGATCAAGATATGCAGGCTCAAAACAATGTTGTATCTACGCTCTAGACACAAGTCCATTCCCTAACAGAGACCCTTTGTGAAACAACGAGAGACATTGTTTGATGTTGTCAAGATATGCATGGTTTTGAAACCAGACTAACAGACATTTGCTATGTTGTTCAGGAGCCTAGGAGAACTGAAGGCGAAGGTTATGGTGCTCCATCGGACAATACAGCATGAAAACATAACAGTCAGGTCAAATGAATTGAGCTTCTAAACTTCTGGTGGTACATTTATCTGCTAGACTGTTAACTTTTATGCCAACCTTACTTTTGTTTTATAGTTGTAATTTGTTTTGGTGCGGTACAAAATTTGTTCTTAACGTGCAGCCACCGGCTGAAGAAAATAGCAAGCCATTTTTGTATAGTGTAGGGTGTTCCCTATATTTGCACTGGTGGCGAACTTTGATGCCCACCGGCTGTAGTTAACATGGGCCTCCTACGGGCCGTAGAAACAATGGGCCTTCTAAGGGCCATACAAACAATGGGCCTTCTAAGGGACGTAAAAACAATGGGCCTTCTACGTGGGGTAGAAACAATGGGCCTTATACGGGCCGTAGACACAATGGGCCTTCTATGGGCCGTATCATCAATGGGCCTTCTACGGGTCGTATGATCGGTTGGCCAAACATGGGCCAATAACAGACCACATTATGGCCGTAAATGGGCTAGAGTTGAACTCGTTCATGGGCCGACCATAACGGGTCGTCGTTAATCGGCCATATTTTGATGACGCTATGAAAACGGCCCAACGTATTAACGAGCCACAAACGGGCCGACTGTAACCACGGGCTGAATTTGGCCCACAAGCAGAAAATGACAGTAACGGGCCACAAGTAACACTACACCGCAACACCTATTTAGGGGTAGTTAACTGCCGGGAGAAATACACGACCAAGGGCAAAGAAACTGCCAGGAATTCAATAACTGCCGGTAGAAGTACTTAACGGTAGAGAAACTGCCGGGAGAAGTTAACCAACGAGGGCACACAAACTGCCGGCAACGATGTCCACTTGGCACGTCATCCTATCTGCCGGCCTAACTAAACTGCGGCTTGTTGTCTGCCGGGAACTTTGTATGCGACGCGTAACCAAGGTAATTGGGTCGTTTCTCAAAAAAAAACAATTGGGCCAAGCACGCTCGCGCGGGAGAAAGGGCGCTCACAAGGGGTTCTTTTGGTCGTGGGCTCGTCGCCCTGAGCCCCTGACCAATTCTTCCCCAAATCTTCCAAAACCTAATCCTCAAACACGTCCACGCCGCCACCGCCACCAACCACTCGACCGCAGCGCCGGCTTCCTCCCGGAACATAGTCGCCGCCGACCGCCGTCCTCTACCAACGAAACCCTTCGCTGCTACCTCCCCATCCCCCGCTGCACCCAGCGCTTGCTTCCTCCGAGGAACGCCGCCGACCGCCCTCCATCCCCACAACAGCCAAGGTATCCTCCGCTGAGTAGGCCTCCTCCTCAAGATTTCTCCCCCGAGCAGGGCCTCCTCCTCCACGAGCATCCTTCCCCGAGCACTAAGCTGGGCCGCCTCCTGTCTCCCTCACCCGAGCACCGGACCTTCCTGTACGACCGCTCTCCCGAGAAGCTCCAGCTCCTCTACATCCTCTCCCAGGGGCAGCGCCGCCTCCTTGCCTACCGAGAGCACTTGGCCGGTGAGATATCAATCTTTGCAAACTTCTGTTCCCTTTTGTTCTGAGCAGTAACTAGAACGACTTCAGATAGTGTTTGAGTTTATATGGCACTACAGTTGTGAAGATAACGACTAGCTTTGCCATCCTATAGCCCAAGTTTTGCTTATGGTGAAGAGATCTTCCATTGAAGCAAATGGGTGCTCCAACTGCATACTAAATCAGTGAAACCTAGTAGGAGTACTACATGCAAGCTTTGGGGGGAAAAGCTTTACTCGTGCTGCAAATATAGATAGAGAACTTCTTTCTATATATTTTTGTTGCATATGTAGACTGAAAGTGGAGTACTACTTGTAGAGTTTAAAGTTTTAACTAGTGAATGTGGTTCAGATTTTAGAAAAGGCTTTATTGCAGTGCCACGAACAAGTAATATAACCCTAGTAGTACAGTACCTTGTCATGCAGGTCCACGAGCAATGGCGCAGCAGCAAGGTTCGCCTTTCTTTCTCTGTATTGTGTTTACTGGGACCATGGTAGCCCAGTGGCAAAAGTATGATTTTTTTCCGTCGTTCTTTCCAGATCTGCTGCCACCTAAAATAACAACTTAACTAGGAGATGAGTAGGTTAGGATGTTAGGACGAATCAGGAAAGAAGGGGAAATTTTCTGAATGTTGTTTAGGAAAGTTTCCCCTGTTGGCTACATGTTGAAATGGTATCAGATCAGAGCAATCTGTTGATTGTTTCATAATGAGAGTTAGTTTTTGGAATCAATCTCAAGCTCCACATGGTCACCAAAGTTCATCCATGTGTCTACCTCTAATCATGTCTTGTTTGCCATGCGATGCGATTGACATACATTTTCGATTATTGATACGTCGTTCTACTGCTGCTGGTGTTGTACATTTCACTTTGTATCTAATGAATCATCTCCTTTGACTATGATACTATTTGCCTCATACGTGTAGGGCAGCATCATGGATGCTCTAGAGAATTCAGGGGCCAGCTAAGTGAAGGGCTGATCTACAACATTGTGCCATTCAATCTCATTGAGCATGAAAAGACATTCAGATCGGTAGTATTTGATGAGTAAGTACAAACCTTTTAGGCTATTTGTTTATGTTCAGCTATACTCTTGTATGGACTATGCACAAGAATTAACATGATTGTCCACTTTAAGAATACATTTCCTTTCCTATTGGTCTAAGTCTAATTACTTGCTGATTAGATAGTTACATGTATGTGCACTCTTCTATTTTTTATATACTGATGACAAGTATATGTACTGCAATGACATGACAGCATGATGACTCAGTAGTTGTAGGAATGGTTGCTGTGGAAACTTAAGGCTTTTGGCTTTATCATATTGCTATTTGGGGTTAGTTCATGGACCCGTATCTCAATTATCCTTGATTAAGTGCAAAGCAATCTGTCCAGCATAAAATTTACAGAAAAACTTGCTTGAAATCTGAGCACATGTATCCTCTGTTTTGCAAAAAAGGTAACCTAAAGTTCTTATGCTTAAATACATAGAAGTTTGATTAGTATTTTCTAAAGTCGTGATTAATTTTTTGATTCTGATTAGATTTAGATGATAATTAGATTTTTTGTTTCTAATTTCCTAATCTCACTGTCCAGTTTGTCCTGCAAATTACTCATGCATAAACTTGGCCTTGTGGCAAGCATTACAGAACATTATCCTATTTTTCTGTACTACTAAGCTACATGTATCCTAGAATTCCGCTACTAAGTTATACCAACACTGACTGGTAAATTACTATTGATTTGAGTCATTACGGGAATCTTGTTACAAATCACTAGTTACATGTTACAATAGTATAGACAAAAGGGCACAAATGCTCACAGCCTTCAGCTTGCCAAGGCATTAAAAATTATTCAGCAAATATAATGTGCTTCGTTAACATCTCATCTCCTGATTATGCAAAGCAGAATGGTCATTTTGGTGGCGAGTGTGTTTTGTACTGCCGCCCCTACTGGAAATAGCATTGCATCATGACTCCTTGAAGCTGTTGTCTTTCTACCTCTAGCCATTGTTTTGTCCTCTTCAAGTTTCTTTCTGTAGGTAGATGTTACAAACATGTATTTGCCAGCAAACAGGTGGGACTTCCATGCTCCTCTCTTTATGAAGGTTTGTCTCGTACACTATGCCATGTTCTTTTTTTATGTTGTTCTGCTTTCTCCTTAAGTGCTTCAATGTACTTTGACTGCAAAATCAAAAGCATGGAACCAGGAAACTAAAAAGTTAGACTCCCACTTAAAAGATCATAAAATATGTCCATTTTAGCTGCATTATGTGATTCAGGTTAGTATGGGGTTTTTTGCTTTTGCACAACACGCTGCGCCTTCTACGTAATCATATCTTATGAGCACTAGACGCCTAACCCTAGCTACTTGCATGGCAATGGCGAGGCACTAGCCTTGTACATTAGTTTTTGTACATGGAATGAAATGGTCTGAGCATCTCCCTGGCATTACTTTGTGTACTTAGAAGTTAGCTCTTGTATGTTTAGTGAAAATTAATTGTATGAGTTCATGTTTTGCCATATCTTCCCCTGGAAGATTTTTGTATGTGTAGTGCTAATAATTCCTTCTTGATCTAACTTGTAATGTTGCTTGCTGTGACAATGAAGTGCTGCACATTTAGAAGAGTTTTATCTATGCCGACGAGTTAAACTACAGCACGTGAAAATCTTTAATGTGTCAATTTAAAATCCAAAATGAGAGCTCCGTTTTGAGTTTCCTATCCGTTGCAGGTTTCGCAAAGATACACAAGTTGATGGAGGTGTGGAATATCTACAGGCTGCTGAAGATTTGGAAGACCTGCAATTAAGTTGGAGTGATTATGTAATGTTGTTTATTGAACTTGAGACATTGACAATTTTTACTCTGCTCTTTTTGGTGGTTGTTTTGGCACATAAGCCATTGTATCCTCATTTTTTGTTGTGTGCCACATCAGAACCACGTGTACTTTTCCTTTAGGGCCACAGCGTCCTTATATATGTTCTTTTCATGCATGTATCCACAAACGTATGTATTTGGTCTGTCATGTTTATTGAATGGAGTTTTAAGGTTTTGGATGAGGCCTATATGTAACTTTGGTTGAAGTGTATTGTGTGATCTGTCCCGATTGCCCGGAACACAATGGAAGAAAATTAAATTAGGTATATGTTGCCTCGAACAGTATGTTAGTGAAACATAGTGTTATGGCATAACAACTGCCGGGTAAACATGATTGTGACGGCAGTGGAACTGCCGGGAAATACTGCCAGGAGAAATTGAACTGCCGGCAAAAAGATGGGTTAGGGCAGAGAAACTGCCGGGAATAGTTTATCTGTCGGGAGAACTAATTCCCGGCAGCTGTTCTTATGGCAGTTCTATCTGCCGGGAGAACTAGCCTCCCGGCAGTTTATTTGCCCTTTAAAGTGCCTTTTCCTGGCAGTTTTTATGTCCTTGCATCAGTGTTGTGGTGTAGTTTAAATGAATGCGGAAATGAGCCCAAGAATAAATGGGCCCCGAGAAGGCCAAAAGATAACATGGGCTGGAAACGGCCCAATGGAATAATGGGCCGTTAATGGGCATAAAGTGATACATTGTTCATTACGGGCCAGTATCACCACGTGCCGTTAATGGGTATAAAGTGATACACTGTTCATTATGGGCCAGTTTTACCATGGGCCGTTAATGGGCCAGAGTAATAAGGGCCTCATATGGGCCGAAAGACGTCATGGGCCATACATGGGCCGGAAGTTAAAACGGGCCGGAATTATATTGGATGGCCCAGATGACGCTACTGGGCCTAATTCGGATAGGCTGTAAACCGGCCCTGGGTTAGCGGGCTATCTTGATTCTTTCGTAAATTTTTCATGGATGTACATGTATGACTATCTTGATTCTTTCGTAAATTTTTCATGGATGTACATGCATGGCAGAAAACGTGACCTACTGTGACAAACACATATCATCACGGAAGTGTATTTTTTTGTAGTGCTAAGGCTCCTACCGGTTGTCATACTCATCGACATGCAAGTCGTGAACTTATTACAAAACAGGATCATCTCGTACATCAACACATATCAAATCACGTCTTGACCGTATCACATCACAACATATATCAAAAACAAGTTAGACGTCCTCTACTTTGTTGTTGCAAGTTTTACGTGGCTGCTATGGGCAACTAGCAAGAACCATTCTTACCTACGCAAAACCACAATGGTGATTATCAAGTTTGTTGTTTTAGCCTTCTGCAAGGACCGACCTTAGCCAAATTCGATTCAACTAAAGTAGGAGAAATAGACATCCGCCAGTCACCTTTATGCAAAACAAGTTGCATGTCAGTCGGTGGAACCGGTCTCATGTACGTGGACATGTAAGGTTGGTCCGGGCTGCTTCATCCCACAATACCGCAGAATCAAAATAAGACGTTGGTTGTAAGCAGTATGAACATCACCGCCCACAACTCCTTTGTGTTCTACTCATGCATATCATCTATGCATAGACCTGGCTCTGATACCATTGTTGGGAAACATTACATGGAAAACAAAAAAATTCTACGCACACACAAGATCTATACATGGAGATGCATAGCTACGAGAGGGGAGAGCATCTACATACCCATGTAGATCGCTAAGCGGAAGCATTTTATCAATGCGGTTGATGTAGTCGTACACCTTCATAATCCGTCTCGATCAAGTACCAAACGTACGGCACCTCCGCGTTCAGCACACGTTCAGCTCGATGACGCCCTCGCCTTCTCGATCCAACAAGAGAGGCAAAGTAGTAGATGAGTTCCCACAGCACGACGGTGTGGTGACGGTGGTGGTGAAGAACAATCTCCGCAGGGCTTCGCCAAGCACAATGGAAACTATGACGGAGGATAAACTAGAGGGGGCGGGGTTGCCAGCACATGGCTTGGTGAATCTTCAAGTGTTCCGGGTGCTAACCCCGCCCCTCCATTTATAAGTTGAGCCATGGGGTCGTTTCTTGGAGGAAGAGCCTCCTCAAAGTCGGTTTGGAATGCAAGGAAGAGTCCTTCTCAGTTTCCAGTACTAGACGCCATGGTCCTCGGTGTCTGGCCCAGACGGCATGGGCCTCGGTGTCTGGCCCAGGGCCAGACGTCAGGGTCCCTGGCGTCTAATCCCTGACCTCCGCAAAACTTCCTTTTGCAACGACCTAAAGCCCCGTGGGACTTACCCCTTGGCCCAACCATATCATCCTATATATACAAATCTATACCTCTGAACCATTCCAGAGCTCCTCATCATGTCTGTGATCTTATCTGGGACTCCGAACAACATTCTGTCACCAACATACATAACTCATATAATACTATATCGTCAATGAACGTTAAGCGTGCGGACCCTATGGGTTCGAGAATGATGTAGACATGACCGAGACGCTTCTTCGGTCAATAACCAATAGCAGGTCCTAGGTGCCCATATTGGTTGCTACATATTCTAGTAAGATCTTTATCGGTCAAACCTTTATGAAAACATACATAGTTCCCTTTGTCCGCCGGTATGTTACTTGCCCGAGATTCGCTCGCCGGTATCTTCATACCTAGTTCAATCTCGTTACCAGTAAGTCTATTTACTCATTCCGTAATATATCATCTTGTAACTAACTCCTTAGTCACTTTGCTTGCAAGCTTCTTGTGATGTTGTCTTACCGAGAGGGCCTAGAGATACCTCTCAGTCATATGGACTGACAAATCCCAATATTGATTCACGCCAACTCAACAAACACCTTCAAAGATACCTGTAGAGCATCTTTATAATCACCAAGTTATGTTGTGATGTTTGATAGCACATAAGGTATTCCTCCGGTATCTAGGAGTTGCACGATCTCATGGTCGACATTAAGAAAGCAATAGCAATAAACTGAACAATCATATGCTAAGCTAACGGTAGGGTCTTGTCCATCACATCATTCTCCTAATGATGTGATCCCGTTATCAAATGACAACTCATGTCTATGGTTAGGAAACCTTAACCATCTTTGATCAACGAGCTAGTCTAGTAGAGGCTCACTAGGGACACGATATTTGTTTATGTATTCACACATGTATTTAAGTTTCCTGGTCTATACAATTCTAGCATGAATAATAAACCTTTATCATGATTAAGGAAATATAACAATAACCATTTTATTATTTCCTCTAGGGCATATTTACATCAAGGAACACTTTTGCTCTCCGGTGGAGTGATTCCGCCAGGGATACTTCCCTCCGGGAGGGGGAAATCGAAGCCATCATCATCACCAACAACCCTCTCATCATGGGAGGGCCAATCTTCATCAGCATCTTTATAACCATCTCATCTCAAACCCTAGTTCATCTCTTGTATTCAATCTTTGTACCAAAACCTCAGATTGGTACCTGTGGGTTGCTAGTAGTGTTGATTACATATCGTAGTTGATGCTAGTTGGTTTATTTGGTGGAAGGTTGTATGTTCAGATCTATTATGCTATTCAATACCCCTCTGATCTTGAGCATGAATATGTTTTGTAAGTAGTTACTTTTGTTCTTGAGAACATGGGAGAAGTCTTGTCATAAGTAATCATGTGAATTTGGTATTCGTTCGATATTTTGATGATATGTATGTTGTGATTCCCTTAGTGGTGTTATGTGAACATTGATTACATGACACTTCGCCATCTTTGGGCCTAAGGGAATGCATTGTGTAGTAGTTATTAGATGATGGTTTGCTAGAGTGACAGAAGCTTAAACCCTATTTTATGCGCTATTTCGTAAGGGGCTAATTTGGATCCATATGTTTAATGATATGGTTAGATTTTTATCTTAATTCTTCTTTCGTAGTTGTGGGTGCTTGCGGGAGGGGTTAATCATAAGTGGGAGGCTTGTTAAAGTAAGAACAACACCCAAGCACGGGTCCACCCACATATCAAATTATCACAGTAGCGAACGCGAACCAAACAAACATGATGAAAGTGACTAGATGAAATTCCCGTGTGTCCTCAAGAACTATTTGCTTCTTATAAGATATCGTTCCGGCCTGTCCTTTGCTACAAAAAGGATTGGGCTATCTTCCTGCACTTTATTACCGTTACTATTACTTGCTCATTAAAAATTACCTTGCTATCAAACTATCTATTACCGACAATTTCAGTGCCTGCAGAAAATACCTTGCTGAAAACCGCTTGCCATTTCCTTCTGCTCCTCATTGGGTTCGACACTCTTATTTATCAAAGGTACTACAATAGTCCCCCTATACTTGTGGGTCATCACTCGTTGCAACACGTGCACACAAACAACAAATCCTTGCAACCCAACGCGAACAAGGGGTTGTCAATCCCTTGACAGTTACGAGCAAGATTAAATTGTATGGTATTTGATAGATAGATTAGAAAAAATACAAAATAAATAAAGAAAAGAAAAATGCGGCAAGGTATTTTTGGTTTTTATATATGATAAAAGATAGACTTGGAGGCCATAGTTTTCACTAGAGGCTTCCCTCTTGAAAATAGCATACGGTGGGTAAACAAATTACTGTTGGCCAATTGATAGAAAAGCAAATAATTATGATGATATACAAGGCAATGATCATATATAGGCATCACGTCCGATACAAGTAGACCAAAAATTTTCTGCATCTACTACCATTACTCCACACACTGACCGCTATCTAGCATGCATCTAGTGTATTAATTTCATAGAAAATGGAGTAACGCCTTAAGCAAGATGACATGATGTAGACAAGATAAACTCACGTATGAATAAACCCCATCTTTTTACCATTAATAGCAATGTTACACACGTGTCATGTCCCCTTCTGTCACTGGGATTGAGCATGTAAGATCGAACCCATTACAAAGCACCTCTCCCATTGCAAGAATCTAGTTGGCCAAACCAAATCAATATATCAGAGAGAAAAACGAAGCTATAGTAATCATGAATAAAAGAGCTCAGAGAAAACTCAAATAATATTCATGGATAGATCTGATCATAAACTCACAATTCATCGGATCCCAACAAACATACTGCAAAAAGTCATTACATCGAATAGATCTCCAAGAACATCAAGGAGAACAGTGTATTGAAGATCAAAGAGAGAATAGAAGCCATCTAACTAATAACTATGGACCCTTAGGTCTATGGTAAACTACTCACGCATCATAGGAAGGGCGGCAAGGTTGGTGTAGAGCCCCTCCGTGGTCGATTCCCTCTCCGGCAGAGTACCAAAGAAGGCCCCCAGATGGGATCTCGTGGTTCTGGAACTTGCGGCGGCGGAAATAGTATTTCAGGTGTCTCTTTGATGTCAGGGGAGTATTTGAGTATTTATAGAGGTGGAATTAGGGTTGGATGTGTCACGAGGGGCCCATAAGCCTGCCCCCCTGGGGCGTGCCCCTAGGGCTTGTTGCTCCCTCGTGGTTCTTCCGGTCTTCTCCCAAACCTTCTAGGGTCTCTTCTGGTCCAGAAAAAACTAATCCAAAGTTTTTCCTATGTTTGGAGTTTGTTTGATATTGATTTTCTGAAAAGCCAAAAACATGCAGAAAAATAGCAAATAACACTGTGCACTAAGTTAATAGGTTAGTCCCAAAAAATGATATATATATATATATAATTGCATATAATGACATATAAAACATCCAAGATTGATATTATAATAGCATGGAACAATCAAAATTTGTAGATATGTTGGAGACGTATCAGGTGACACTTGGGCCTAGAAGGCGCTCAAGCCTAACAAATACAGTGTTGGCATCAAGGGGGGCACAGACCATGCCAACGGTACAATCGACGTAAGGTGCAAGTACTATCGTGGATTTGTCATGGCAGATGCCCTAGTGAAAGGAGTTAGGTGTGGAGCCATCACACTAGGTTAGATTAAGGGGGTTGAATGGGACAAAGGACACAAAGAGTTTACCCAGGTTCGGCACCTCTCAACGAGGTAAAAGCCTACGTCCTGCTTCTAGTTGTATTGCTTGAGTTTCGATTACAAGGGAGCGAATATGCTTGACCTAGTTCTCGATTCCTTGTTTCTTGGGTTAACTCGCCACCGGGTCTCACCTTCATATACACAGGTAGAGACCCGGAGGCTTACAGAGTCCCGGTCGGTTCACACAACGTGACCGGATCGGTTTCTAACTAATCTTGCCTTACAGAGCAAGTCCTCCTAAGGCAGTTCACAGCTCCAGTCCTGGGCCCTAAGTAGGTCTGCCTCTAAGAGCCGCCGTCTTCATACCTTTTCCCTGGGCCTCCTTGGGCTTTCTTCATTTTAAGCCGCCAATGGTGTAACCCGGCCCCTCCTGGGCTGGTCACACCTCGAAACTATATCCCCAACATTAGGCCCAAGTTGATTTGAACTTGTTCATATCAATCTCCACTGTTTAACTTAGCAAAATGTGGCATTGCCAATTCTTCACCAGTCCGCTATAACCCGCCATGATGTCACACATCAGAATCATTGTAACCCGCCATGACATCATGCGCATTAATTCTGCACAAGGCCCACGATATCTCAACGGATCCTTATCTTAATGAGCATTCCGAGAATCAAGGCGCTTGCGCTATTAACATAATCATTTTACCCCCTTGATTTCCGCGCATGCCATCTTTTACCTCTTTATAAATAGGGACAGGGGCCCTCTCTTTTTCTTTTACCCCTACCCATGCCTCTTCCTTTCCGTCTTCTTCGCGTCGACCGCTGCAGTACGAGCTCCGCCGCCGCCGTCGACCTTCCTCAACAAACTCCGACCCATGCCGCTGCATCAACCTGACTATGTCCAGAGATCGCAGCCCTTCTTCTCCTGTCGGCGTCCTGGGAACGGGGGTCCCCAGGCTTGCCCGCATGCGGCCCGCGGCGTGGCTAAGCCAGCAGGCTGTACTGCCCATCTTCATCAACAAGGCATCCAAGACCCTCGCGAGGGGCCAAGCCTCGCGAGGCGGACGATACAAGACCTCCTATGGAGTGGCCTAGTCGGGCAGGCTCACGAGGGGCGGAGATAACAAGGCAAGGCAAACTTCACGAGGCTATCGTGACGTGAGCCATGACGATCGACACCAGGCGGGTGCTAGCGCGTGCAGCGTCCTTGTTTCCTCTTTGGTGCTAAGGAGGCTTGCACAGGCGAGGAGTACCAAGGCATCAGGCAAAGGTTGCCATTTTGGTGCAACAAGACCAAGACCAGAAGGACGGCAAGACGGAGGTCATCGTGGAGCCCGAGATGGCGTCACCACCAGAGCCTTTGGCAAGCGAAGACCACTTTTGTCAGGATGGCTTGTACTAGCTGTCCCCCTTCAAATTAGCCCGCCGTTGTTGGCTCCCTTCCCGCTCAATATTTGGGAAGAGGACCAGGGCCTCTATAAATAGGATTAGCCACCACCATAGGCAAAGAGAGAGCGGAAGATCATCCCCACACACACAAGTAGCCAAGCACAACAACACCTCAACCTGAGGAGGCTGTTCTTCCCCTTGTATTGTTCATCGTCAGCCCAAGAGGCAATCGACCACCACCACACTGGAGTAGGGTATTACACCACAACGGTGGCCCGAACCAGTATAAATCTTGTGTCTTTCTGTGTTACGAGTTCGTCGTGTTCGTCCACGAGATCTTAGCGAGCTAGGGTGTAGATCGGTGGGAGGAAAAGACTTCGCGCGCACCCCAGTGTTCGAACCTTCAGGGTTTGCCGGAACCCCACATCCGACATTTGGCGCGCCAGGTAGGGGTGCACCGGAGCTTCTTCTCCGACAACCGACTTGCAGACGCTCTGCGGCCGTGATGTCTGACGACCCAAGAGCTGACTCCGACCGCTGGGCAGCCTTCCTAGCCCGGTCGGCACCGCCCGCCTATGAAGACCTCAACCCTGCGCTCCACACGGCACAAGCGCCGTTCAATCCGGCGGGGCGCGGGCGACGCGGCGGGGCGTCATCTACCCTCACTCCACGGCAAGTACGGGCCGCTGCCAGAGCAGCAAGCCACGCTGCGGCGATGGCACCGCACTCACGACGGGAACAAGCAAACACGCGAGCAGCACTCACCGTGGCAAGGGAGCTGCTGCGGTGCCGGCTGATGGAAAGCGGCCGGGACATACTGCTGGAACGCGTCGTCGAGCTGCTAGACACGGCGGCCTCAGGAGCCCCACCCTTCTGCCATCAGCTTCCTCCTCAGGCCGTTGCAGGGATTCTCGGCGGGCCATGCCGCTACCACGCACCATCAGACGCACCAGGGGGCTTCGTCAACACTAGCATGGCCGGCGCCGCCGGGGGCTCTACCACCCTCGTACCGCCTGCAACAAGCATGGGCACAAGCGTCGCCTTCCATGGCCCAAGTGGGATACCACGCTATCACCCCCAGGACGTCACGTTGGGCCGGGCGACATGGAGTGTGGGGCACCACGGCGAGGTGTTCGGGGTAATAGCCCCAGAAGCCAACGTGCCCCGCATGAAGGACCAGGAGTACATGCCAGAGGACGACCCCGGCTCATTTATTGGAGAAGATTGGGAAGAAGGGACGCTAGGAGTCGAAGCCTTCCAAGAGCTGTCGGGGAACCACCACGACCACGCGAGCGACGACCACTACAGGGTACCCCTAATCCCTCAGGAGCAAGCTTACGCTAACCATGTGTCGCAGGAGGAGCAGGTCACCGCAGCGGCAGGCGGCCCTAGCTCGATGGCCCCCCTGGCAGCGGGAGGATCGCGCTGGGGGCTGTAGGAGAGGGGTCGGGAGCCAGGCCCCTCCCCAAGGCACGCGAAACCCGGGGACACCCGGAGGTAGGCCCTCTACCGGGGAGGCTTCGACGACCCTTCCCCCGAGAGAGGACATGTGGTCGCCGAGGGAACTGCTGACGTCCCCTTTCCCTCTTTTGTGTCGTCCTGGTGATCGGTCGGCTTAAAGGGGGTCGAGGGTGGCGCAAGGCGGGGCCCTCGTCTAGCGATATGAAGCAAGGCGGGTACCTGTGAAGAAGGCCCAGTGCCTGTGAAACTCGCCGCCTGTGACACTCTCACATAATAATGAGTTGGGGTTGTACATGCCCCGGAGTCTCAGGAGCGCCGGCCTCAGGCCCTGGGGCTCCTTCCCACGCCTAGTGGCAGCACTTAGCTCTGCGCTGGTGAGAAGATGATACGTCTCCAACGTATCTATAATTTTTGATTGCTCCACGCTATATTATTTACTGTTTTGAATGTTTATGGGCTTTATTATACACTTTTATATCATTTTGGGACTAACCTATTAACCCAGAGCCCAGTGCCAGTTTCTGTTTTTACCCTGTTCTAGGGTTTTGAAGAAAAGGAAAACCAAACAGAGTCCAATTGACCTGAAACTTCACGGAACTCATTTTTGGAAGGAAAGAAGCCCAGAAGACTTGGAGTGCACGTCGGGGGATCAGCGAGGAGGTCACGAGGCAGGGGGCGCGCCCACCCCTCCTGGGCGCGCCCTCCACCCTCGTGAGCCCCTCGTGCCCCCCTGACGTACTTCTTCCGCCTATATATCTCCATATACCCTAAAACATCCATGGACGCAATAGATCGGGAGTTCCGCCACCAGAAGCCTCCGTACCCACCGAAAACCAATCTAGACCCGTTTCGGCACCCTGCTGGAGGGGGCAATCCTTCTCCGGTGGCCATCTTCATCATCCCGGTGCTCTCCATGACGAGGAGGGAGTAGTTCTCCCTCGGGGTTGAGGGTATGTACCAGTAGCTATGTATTTGATCTCTCTCTCTCTCATGTTCTTGAGATGATACGATCTTAACGTATCGCGAGCTTTGCTATTATATTTGGATCCTATGATGTTTCTTCCCACCTCTACTCTCTTGTAATGAATTGAGTTTCCCCTTTGAAGTTATCTTATCGGATTGAGTCTTTAAAGATTTGAGAACACTTGATGTCTGTCTTGCCGTGGATATCTGTGGTGACAATGGGATATCACGTGATTCACTTGATGTATGTTTTGGTGACCAACTTGCGGGTTCTGCCCATGAACCTATGCATAGGGGTTGGCACATGTTTTCGTCGTGATTCTCCAGTAGAACTTTGGGGCACTCTTTGAGGTCCTTTGTGTTGGTTTGAATAGATGAATCTGAGATTGTGTGACGCATATCGTATAATCATACCCACGGATACTTGAGGTGACATTGGAGTATCTATGTGACATTAGGATTTTGGTTGATTTGTGTCTTAAGGTGTTATTCTAGTACGAACTCTACGGTTGTTTGTGACACTTATAGGAATAGCCCAACGGATTGATTGGAAAGAATAACTTTGAGGTGGTTTCATACCCTACCATAATCTCTTCGTTCGTTCTCCGCTATTAGTGACTTTGGAGTGACTCTTTGTTGCATGTTGAGGGATAGTTATGTGATCCAATTATGTTAGTATTATTGAGAGGACTTGCACTAGTGAAAGTATGAACCCTAGGCCTTGTTTCAACGCATTGTAATACCGTTTACGCTCACTTTTATCATTCGTTACCTTGCTGTTTTTTATATT
Organism: Triticum urartu; assembly: GCF_003073215.2. Lineage (NCBI taxonomy): Eukaryota > Viridiplantae > Streptophyta > Magnoliopsida > Poales > Poaceae > Triticum > Triticum urartu. The sequence goes on from NC_053024.1 coordinate 500,796,519, forward strand.
TTCAGATTACAAAAACCTTTATCTACCATCCATATACTACTTGTATCACCATCTCTTCGCCGAACTAGTGCACCTATACAATTTACTATTGTATTGGGTGTGTTGGGGACACAAGAGACTCTTTGTTATTTGGTTGCAGGGTTGCTTGAGAGAGACCATCTTCGTCCTACGCCTCCTACGGATTGATAAACCTTAGGTCATCCACTTGAGGGAAATTTGCTACTGTCCTACAAACCTCTGCACTTGGAGGCCCAACAATGTCTATGAGAAGAAGGTTGTGTAGTAGACATCAGAAGACTTGAAGACCTGAAGACTAGACTAGGTGTCGGACGCGGCCTTTTGCTTTGGATTTCTCTTTCTGTGGCTTTGCTTTCTGGATCTGGATTTAAGTTGAAGCTGAATTTTTATCTATGCGCGCGGGGGGTGCCTTTTCTCGTTCGAGCCATTTCTCGCCTTCTAGATCTCGTTTGGTTTGGGACTCATGTCCATCGCCTTTCCCTCGCAAGCTCCTCGCGAGCCGGACTTGTATCCCGGAAGAGGTTCCAATTGATTATGAGAACAAAGTTGCTATCTATGATGATTATTGTGATGACTTGTATGCTATAAAGAATAATGATATCCATGAAACTTGTCATCATGATTTTACTTTTCAATTTGATTATGCCTCACATGATAGTTATTTTGTTGAGTTTGCTCCCACTACTATTCATGAGAAGAAGTTTGCTTATGTGGAGAATAGTAAAATTTCTATGCTTGTAGATCATGAAAAGAATGCTTTAGGTGCTGGTTATATTATTGAATTCATTCATGATGCTACTTAAAATTATTATGAGGGAGGAATATATGCTTGTAGGAATTGCAATAATATCAAGTTTCCTCTCTATGTGCTTAAAGTTTTGAAGTTATGCTTGTTTTGCCTTCCTATGCTAGTTGATTATTGTTCCCATAAGTTGTTTGCTCACAAAATCCCTATGCATATAAAGTGGGTTAGACTTAAATGTTCTAGTCCTATTCTTCATGATGCTCTCTTTAAGTTACAATTCTTATCTTTTATGTGAGCATCGTTGAAATCATCATGCCTAGCTAGGGGCGTTAAACGATAGCGCTTGTTGGGAGGCAACCCAATTTTATTTTTGTTCCTTGCTTTTTTTCCCTGTTTAGTAATAAATAATTCATCTATCCTCTGTTTAGATGTGGTTTTATACTTTTAATTAGTGTTTGTGCCAAGTAGAACCGTTGGGCAGACTCGGGGAAAGTCTTTGCGATCATGCTGTAAAAAACAGAAACTTTAGCGCTCACGAGAATCGATGCCATTTTTATTTGGAGAGTGATATTTAGTTAATTATTTTTTCAGATGATTAATATATAAATTCCCCAGGTCCATCAATTTATTTGAGAATTTTATGAGTTCCAGAAGTATACGTTTGGTCCAGATTACTACAGACTGTTCTGTTTTTGACAGATTCTGTTTTTCATGTGTTGTTTACTTATTTTGATGAATCTATGGCTAGTAAAATAGTTTATAAACCATAGAGAAGTTGGAATACATTAGGTTTAACACTAATATAAATAAAGAATGAGTTCATTACAGTAACTTATGATGGTGATTTGCTTTCTTATACTAACGGAGCTTACGAGTTTTCTGTTAAGTTTTGTGTTGTGAAGTTTTCAAGTTTTGGGTAAGGATTCGATGGACTATGGAATAAGGAGTGGAAAGAGCCTAAGATTGGGGATGCCCAAGGCACCCCAAGGTAATATTCAAGGACAGCCAAGAGCCTAAGCTTGGGGATGCCCTGGAAGGCATCCCCTCTTTCGTCTTCGTTCATCGGTAACTTTACTTGGAGCTATATTTTTATTCACCACATGATATGTGTTTTGCTTGGAGCGTCAATTTATTTTGTTAAGATTTGCTTTATGTTATTTATAAAAAAAAATTCATCTTTTATTTCAATAAAAGTGGCATTGATAGCCTTTACTATGCCTATGTTACAAGTATACATGTTGCTGTTTGAAAACAGAAAGTTTACCGCTGTTGCAATAATTACCTAGAAAAGTCAGAATGTGATAAAATTATGAAACCTTTTGCATATTAAGATCTGATAAATTTACTACATTGGGAATTTTCTTTCATAATTTTTGGAGCTAGGGAAGTATGGATGTTGCAGCATTCCTTACAGACTATCCTGTTTAGGCAGATTGCTGTTATGTTTGCATTGTTTGCATAGGTTTGCTTCTATAATGATTCTATTTGAGGATAGGACTATTAAATATGCAGAGGCATTTAGTATGCAATGTTGAATAATAATTTTAGTGATTTGCTACAGTAGAGTATGATAAGGTTTTTGCAATGGTTCATACTAACTTATCTCATGAGTCCTTGTTGAGTTTTGTGTGGATGAAGCTTTTGAGATTTAGGGAGACCATGATATGAGAGGAATTAAGGAGACACAAAATCTCAAGCTTGGTGATGCCCAAGGCATCCCAATATAATATTTCAAGAAGTCTCAAGCATCTAAGCTTGGGGATGCCCCGGTTGGCATCCCACCTTTCTTCTTCAACAACTATCGGTTAGTTTCGGTTGATCCTAAGTTTTTGCTTCTTCACATGATGTTTGCCATTCTTAGAATGGCATTTTATTTTGCTTTGCTTGCTGTTTGAATAAAATACCAAGATCTGAAATTATTAAATGTTAGAGAGTCTTCACATAGTTGCATAATTATTCGACTACTCATTGATCTTCACTTATATCTTTTGGAGTAGTTTGTTGTTTGCTCTTGTACTTCACTTATATCTTTTAGAGCATGGTGGTAGTTTTATTTTGAAGAAATAGATGAACTCTCATGCTTCACTTAGATTATTTTGAGAGTCTTAAATAGCATGGTAATTTGCTTAAAATCCTAATATGCTAAGTATACAATATTAATAATAAAATTCTCTTATGAGTGTGTTGAATACTAAGAAAAGTTTGATGCTTGATGATTGTTTCGAGATATGGAGGTAATAATATCAAAGTCGTGCTAGTTGAGTAGTTGTGAATTTGAGGAATGCTTGTGTTGAAGTTTGCAAGTCTCGTAGCATGCACGTATGGTAAACGTTGTGTAACAAATTTGAAACATGAGGTGTTATTTGATTGCCTTCCTTATGAGTGGCGGTCGAGGACGAGCGATGGTCTTTTCCTACCAATCTATCCCCCTAGGAGCATGCGCGTAGTGCCGAGGTTTTTGATGATGGGAAATTTTGTTTTTGCCACTCTAGATTTGGCCAATTTTCCTTATGCCACTCTAGATTTTGACATTTCACTTTTGCCACTCTTAGCTTTTGACAATTATCACAATTGCCATTCCTGTGGCAAAAGCAAAATTTTCAGAGTGGCAATTGTGATAATTGTCAAAAGCTAAGAGTGGCAAAAATTAAATAAAATTATTTTGCTTTTGCCACAGGATGGCAATTGTGATAATTGCCAAAAGCTAAGAGTGGCAAAAGTGAAATGTCAAAATCTAGAGTGGCATAAGAAAAATTGGCAATATCTAGAGTGGCAAAAACAAAATTTTCCCTTTGATGACTTGTAGATTTTTGCAATAAGTATGTGAGTTCTTTATGACTAATGTTGAGTCCATGGATTATACGCACTCTCACCCTTCCATCATTTCTAGCCTCTTCGGTACCGTGAATTGCCATTTCTCACATTGAGAGTTGGCGCAAACTTCGCCGGTGCATCCAAATCCCGTGATATGATACGCTCTTTCACACATAAACCTCCTTATATCTTCCTCAAAACAGACACCATACCTACCTATTATGGCATTTCCATAGCCATTCCGAGATATATTGCCATGCAACTTTCCACCATTCTGTTTATTATGACACGCATCATCATTGTCATATTGCTTTGCATGATCATGTAGTTGACATCGTATTTGTGGCAAAGCCACCGTTCATAATTTTTTATACATGTCACACTTGATTCATCGCAATCCCGGTACACCGCCGGAGGCATTCATATAGAGTCATACCTTGTCCTAGTATCGAGTTGTAATCATTGAGTTGTAAATAAATAGAAGTGTGATGATCATCATTTTCTAGAGCATTGTCCCAAGTGAGGAATAAAAAAAGAGAAAGGACATAAAAAAGAGGAGGCCCAAAGAAAGAGAAAGGCCATAAAAAAGGAAAGGCCCAAATAAAAAAATAAAAAATGAGAGAAAAAGAGAGAAGGGACAATGCTACTATCCTTTGCCACACTTGTGCTTCAAAGTAGCACCATGATCTTCATGATAGAAAGTCTCTTGTTTTGTCACTTCCATATACTAGTGGGAATATTTCATTATAGAACTTGGCTTGTATATTCCAACAACGGGCCTCCTCAAGTGCCCTAGGTCTTCGTGAGCAAGCAAGTTGGATGCACACCCACTAGTTTCTTTTATTGAGCTTTCATACATTTATAGCTCTAGTGCATCCGTTGCATGGCAATCCCTACTCCTTGCATTAACATCAATCGATGGGCATCTACATGGCCCATTGATTAGCCTCGTTGATGTGAGACTTTCTCCTTTTTTGTCTTCTCCACATAACCCCCCTCATTATTCTATTCCACCCATAGTGCTATATCCATGGCTCGCGCTCATGTATTGCGTGAAAGTTTATGAGTTTGAGATTACTAAAGTATGAAACAATTGCTTGGCTTGTCATTGGGGTTGTGCATGATGACAGCATTCTTGTGTGACGAAAATGGAGCATGACTAAACTATATGATTTTGTAGGGATGAACTTTCTTTGGCCATGTTATTTTGAGAATACATGATTGCTTAGTCAGTATGCTTGAAGTATTATCATTTTTATGTCAATATGAACTTTTATCTTGAATCTTTCGGATCTGAATATTCATACCACATTGAAATTACATTGAAATTATGCCAACTAGCATTCCACATCAAAAATTCTGTTTTTATAATTTACCTGCTCGAGGACGAGCAGGAATTAAGCTTGGGGATGTTGATACGTCTCCAACGTATCTATAATTTTTGATTGCTCCATGCTATATTATTTACTGTTTTTGAATGTTTGTGGGCTTTATTATACACTTTTATATCATTTTTGGGACTAACCTATTAACCCAGAGCCCAGTGCCAGTTTCTGTTTTTACCCTATTTAGGGTTTTGAAGAAAAGGAAAACCAAACGGAGTCCAATTGACCTGAAACTTCACGGAACTCATTTTTGGAAGGAAAGAAGTCCAGAAGACTTGGAGTGCATGTCGGGGGATCTGCGAGGAGGTCACGAGGCAGGGGGGCTCCCACCACCCCTGGGCGCGCCCTCCACCCTCGTGAGCCCCTCGTGGCCCCCCTGACGTACTTCTTCCACCTATGTATCTCCATATACCCTAAAAACATCCGTGGACACGATAGATCTGGAGTTCCGCCGCCAGAAGCCTCCGTACCCACCGAAAACCAATCTAGACCTGTTCCGGCACCCCGCCGGAGGTGGCAATCCTTCTATGTTGGCCATCTTCATCATCCCGGTGCTCTCCATGACGAGGAGGGAGTAGTTCTCCCTCGGGACTGAGGGTATGTACCAGTAGCTATGTGTTTTATCTCTCTCTCTCTCTCATGTTCTTGAGATAATACGATCTTGACGTATCGCGAGCTTTGCTATTATATTTGGATCGTATGATGTTTCTTCCCCCCTCTACTCTCTTGTAATGAATTGAGTTTCCCCTTTGAAGTTATCTTATCAGATTGAGTCTTTAAAGATTTGAGAACACTTGATGTATGTCTTGTCGTGGATATCTGTGGTGACAATGGGATATCATGTGATTCACTTGAAGTATGTTTTGGTGATCAACTTGCGGGTTCCGCCCATGAACCTATGCATAGGGGTTGGCACATGTTTTCGTCGTGATTCTCCAGTAGAACTTTGGGGCACTCTTTGAGGTCCTTTGTGTTGGTTTGAATAGATGAATCTGAGATTGTGTGACGCATATCGTATAATCATACCCACGGATACTTGAGGTGACATTGGAGTATCTAGGTGACATTAGGGTTTTGGTTGATTTGTGTCTTAAGGTGTTATTCTAGTATGAACTCTAGGGCTGTTTGTGACACTTATAGGAATAGCCCAACAGATTGATTGGAAAGAATAACTTTGAGGTGGTTTCGTACCCTACCATAATCTCTTTGTTCGTTCTCCGCTATTAGTGACTTTGGAGTGACTCTTTGTTGCATGTTGAGGGATAGTTATGTGATCCAATTATGTTAGTATTGTTGAGAGGACTTGCACTAGTGAAAGTATGAACCCTAGGCCTTGTTTCAACGCATTGTAATACCGTTTACGCTCACCTTTATCATCTGTTACCTTGCTGTTTTTATATTTTCAGATTACAAAAACCTTTATCTACCATCCATATACTACTTGTATCACCATCTCTTCGCCGAACTAGTGCACCTATACAATTTACTATTGTATTGGGTGTGTTGGGGACACAAGAGACTCTTTGTTATTTGGTTGCAGGGTTGCTTGAGAGAGACCATCTTCATCCTACGCCTCCTACGAATTGATAAACCTTAGGTCATCCACTTGAGGGAAATTTGCTATTGCCCTACAAACCTCTGCACTTGGAGGCCCAACAATGTCTACAAGAAGAAGGTTGTGTAGTAGACATCAGAAGACTTGAAGACCTGAAGACTAGACTAGGTGTCGGACGCGGCCTTTTGCTTTGGATTTCTCTTTCTGTGGCTTTGCTTTTTGGATCTGGATTTAAGTTGAAGCTGATTTTTTATCGATGCGCGCGGGGGGTGCCTTTTCTCGTTCGAGCCATTTCTCGCCTTCTGGATCTCATTTGGTTTGGGACTCATGTCCATCGCCTTTACATCGCAAGCTCCTCGCGAGCCAGACCGCGCAAAGCGCACGCTTGTCAAGCACGCGCCAGCACTGCGGCTGGCGCTCACCTCTTGAGGGGCCCCCTCAGACGGGGCGATAAGCTCCATAGGATTCACAGAAGCTCGCCGCTTCACGACCCAGCCCGAAGCTGGCGCTGACTAAGGTAAACCACGATGGGAAGCTCGCCCCCGGCTTCTCGAGTTCACGAGGACACATACCCACATCACATAGGAAAGTAAAAAACTGCAATTTGCTTACATGAGGGGCTCCCCCTCTCAAAATGCTCTTACAAGTCTTCCAAGGGCCATGCCCGAGTTTTGCGTGCAGGATGAAACAATAGGAGAACATGGGATCAGCCAGAAATATCACTCGCTACATCACCCGTGGACGCGTCACTCGTGTCGTCGTCATCTTCGTCGGTATCGTCGCCCCCGTCGGCGACGCCCCCATCGCCGTCATCGACCACGTCGCCTTCGTCTGCGACGACCACCACCGCGTCATCCTCCGAGGTGAAGGACCTGACCAACGCATCCACATTGTCCTCTACCAAACGCGCCAGGTCACCCCGGACGGCCGTGGGTACGGGAGTAATGGCGGCGTCAAAATCGAAGTTGGGGCCGGCATTCAGAAGGTGGCTGAAGACGCGGGAGAAGGCGCGCTGAAGCAGGCCACGACCCCTCTCCTCCACAAGCTGGGGAGCTCTCGCGGATCGAGCCTCCAGGCGCGTCACCACCTCAGTGAAGAAGGTCAGGTGGCTGGCATAGTCATTCAAGTGAGGGGTCGGGGCGTTCTCATCGCAGATGTAACCCAGGGCGGTGTTGTCCTTGTTCCGGAGGTCTTGAAGCATAGGAGCATGCTCACGCTCCAGCGTCTGGCGCTGGAGCACTTCCTCCCTGTTTTGTCGTGTGACGGCCTCGACATCATCAACTCATTTCCGGAGGGAAAGCAGCTCGGCGCGGGCGGAGGCCAAGTCCGCCAGCGCCGTGACTAGGGCGGCGGCTGTGGCCTCCGCACGCCTCTCGGCCTCATCCAACCTAGGCCTGAGGGCGGCGGCCCTGCCCGCATGCTCCAGACCCGTGAGCTTCAGCTTCGAGTCATACCCGCCCTCCAGATCTGCGCGAACCTCGGCCACCCGGCGATTGATCTCATCCTCAACTCTGGCCTCACAGGCTCCGACGGCGTCTTCTGCTTGAGCAACTTGACGCTCCCTCATCTCCAGTTGCTCGAGCTTGAGGCTGCGCTCCACGGCTTCCAGGGCCAACTGTCGGCGTTCTGGTAATGGGGGTCCCCAGACTTGCCTGCCTACGGCCTACGGCGTGGCTCAGGTGGGGGCCCTGCGCGGCCCATCTTCATCAGCTCAAGCTCAAGACCCTCGCGAGGGGCCAAGCCTCATGGGGCGGACGACAGGAAGCTTCCTCAGAGGCGGCCTCATCCGGCAGGCTCGCGAGGAGGTGGAGAGATCAAGGCAGGGATACCTCGCAAGGAGCCCGTGACGCAAGCCATGACGATCGAGACCAGGCGGGCGCCAGGCGTGCGCCGGCCTGCGCAGCGTCCTTGTTTCCCCTTTGGTGCAAAGGGGGCAAGCGCAGGCCAAGGCATCGGGCAAAGGTTACCATTCCGGTGCAACAAGACCAAGACCAGCAGAGCGGCAGGACGGAGGTCACCGTGGAGCCCAAGACGGCGTCATCACCAGTGCTTTTGGCAGCCGAAGACCACCTTTGGTCAGGATAACTTGTACTATATGTTCCCCTTCAAAATGGCCAATTGTTGGCGCCCTTCCCGCTCATTATTTGGGGAGAGGCCCAGGGCCTCTATAAATAGAGCTAGCCAACACAGAGTAGAGACATCTAGAAAAACCCCGCGACGTCCAGAAATTTGGTAGAGCCCTAACAAAGAGAGAGAGAGGCGACTGAACTCACCCTAGCAGTCCATCGCACCAGCTCAAGAACACCTCTCGCAAGGTTGTTCTTCCCTTGTACTGTCCATCATCAGCCCCTGAGGCAAGCCACCACACCACACACTGGAGTAGGGTATTACACCACAACGGTGGCCCGGACCAGTATAAACCTCGTGTCCCTTGTGTTGTTTGTTGTTTCCAGCTTAGATCACACGAGGAGATTAGACGTAGATCGGTAGGGGAGAGATCTCCGCGCGCACCCCAGTGTTCGAACCTTAAGGGTCTGCCGGAACCCAAAATCCGACACCAACACCTCCTCGCTCTTCCGGACCTCCTCTTCCTCTACGGGCGTCCCCCTCAGCGATGCACGAGCGGCCCCGCGCGCCTCCACCTGCTGCTCAAGGTACACGCTCCAGGCCTGGAGCCCCCACGCGCGCTCTTCCGCGGCCTCATGACGGCGATCGGCCTCGCGAGTCTCTTCCAAGGCTCACGAGAGGGCTTCATGGGCGATATTGAGGGACGCCTCGGCCTTCGTGTTCTCGAGGTCACGCTAATAGCGACCGAGGTTGATGGCCACCCTCAGCTTGCGCCACTCCTCCACCAGCCGGAGACCTTCAGCCTCAAGACGTGAGTCGACACCAGCGAGCTCTTCACCGAGGCGGCTCATCGCGCCCATCGCCTCTTGGAAGAGCTCATGACGAACTACGCTCCGCCCACGCTCGAGCTCAAATGCTCGACCCGCCTCGTCCTCCACCTCGGGGCCGCGGGCGGAGCATCAAGTGGCGTGTTACCTCTCGACGGGGGGCTGGGGGCTGGCGCCGCGCCTGACATCAACCCGTCCTCGCGAGGAGCCCAAGCTGATTGGGGCTCGCCGCTTGAAGAAGAACCAGAGATCGAAGTCAACCAGCTACTATCCATGAGCGAAGGAGGAGCCCTGGGCACGCCCGCCAAGCTCCGCGCCAGACCATGGGGGAGGGGCGGCCAAGCCGAGGACTCAGCGCGCCATGAAGGCGGGGACGCTCCCCCAACCGACCCTGCGCCAGGGGCGGCAAGTAGGCCAGGAACGCTCAAGGCCGGTGGGGAGTTGATGAAGGAGGAGGCAGCCTCTCGGAAGATGCAACAGCTTCAGTAGAAGGAGCCCTGGAAGACAGACGTCAGGATGAGAAGACCACATGCAAGAGGCCACGGCAATAAGATACTTACGCGTCAATGGCGATGTACTTCCGTCGCTTCAATGGCCCGAAGATGTTGCTGCCGCTAGGGGATCCCTTCCTCTTGCGGAACTCCTCGAAGTCCACACAAAGACGACCAAAGCGCTGGACGTGACGGCCGGTGCACGGTGGAGCCGAAGAAGAACCAAGAGGGATGGCTTCAGGGGAGCCCGATCGTGGCGAACAGCCCTGCGCCCTCTCACTGCAACCTCCCGAGGCTCCTGGAGCCTCAGCCTCGGCAGCCGCATGTCGCATCTCCTCAGCAACCAACGCCTCAGGAGGGGGGTCGCAGGCCCCCGAGGATGACGCCCCCGGATCACCGCTCGTCATGTGCTCCTCGACACTTGAGCCGTCGTCCCCCTTTGGAGCTCGCCCCCCCTCCCCCCCCCGCACCATCACCTGGGGCGAGCTCGGCACCGGTGGCAAGGAGGGGGACCATGATGACGGGGTTATCGCGAGGCCCCATGAAGCTGATTGGGCGCAGCCCCCACTCATCAAAGGAAGGCATGCTCGCGGCAAATGTGACTTTGTTCTCGCAACGGTACAACAGGCAGTTGTTCCTGGGCATCTCATCCGGCAGAGGGACACCTGATAGGACCGTGAGCACTATTTGCCGCGCCGCAAGAGGAAGCCCCTCCTCCTGAAACCTCATGTTGTCCTGGCTACGGAGCAAGTCCCACATCGGGTGGGAGTGGCGTTGAAGTGGAGCGACTCGACGCCTGACGAACTCCCTCACCACCATGGGCACAGTCACGTCGAGGTCCTTCAACCACCTCAGCCTGGCCCAGACGGGGGCAAGGCAGGGGCTCGTGAGCTTCTGATGACCCCAGCTGGAGTTTGGAATAGCAGGCCCCACCGGAGCTTGGAGCAGAGGGTTGAGCACGCCGGTGTCAACAAACACCCATCATGTACGGAACTCGCCCGTGGATGAAGGAAGCTCGAAGTCGATCCCCACGCCTACCGTCGCAGCCACGGCCTGGAAGCCAACGCACCACAAGCTCTGCCGGGGACCGGTGAGATGCAACGAGAAGAAGTGGCGGAGGGGTGCCACGGAAGGAGCGATGCCCACCATGGCCTCGCACAAGAAGGCAAATATGGCAAGAAGGGTCACAGATTGAGGGTCGAGATGGAGCATGTGGATCTGATAATGCTCGAGCACCGCGTTGAAGAAGGCAGAGAAGGGAGGAATCAGGCCAGCCCAGAGGGCCTCAATGAAGATCGGAACCTCGGTGACTGCCCAAGCCATGCGAGAGTGAGACGTGGGCCAAGCCACCATCTCTCCCCACTCGTTGAAACTGGAGGCAAGCATGGGGCGTACCTTGTCCATGCCCTCGTTGTTGGGCACCCGAGGCCGGCCGAGCGCCGGCTCGAAGGATGGAGGCGCAGTTGGCGGAGATAGAGGTCTTTTCCCCTTTTTGGCTTGTTTCGGCGCCATGGCGGTGAAGCAGGCGGAGCACAAGTCAGATTGGGAGGGCAGAGCAGGGCCTCGAGGAAGCAGGGAGATTGGAAGAGCCAGGTGTGGCGAAGGCAGAATAACAGTGTAAGAGGCGGGGGCCGTATAGTCAGGCAGATTCAAAGGCAGCGTGGGGAAGCAGAGACGCCCACGTCCAATCAACCGCCGCACGTCAACCGAGGCCGCAGGCTTTGGGGGCCCACGGTGCTCCGTACTTGGCCATTGGCTTCGCCGCGAAGCCAAGCCCAAGCGCACCTTGGGCCCGGTGGCTACTGTTGGCGTCCTGGGAAGGAGGGTCCCTAGGCTTGCCTGCCTGCGGCCCGCGGCGTGGCTAAGCCAGCAGGCCGTACGGCCCATATTCATCAACAAGGCATCCAAGACCCTCGTGAGGGGCCAAGCCTCGCGAGGCGGATGACACAAGACCTCCACTGGAGTGGCCTAGTCGGGCAGGCTCACAAGGGGCGGAGATAACAAGGCGAGGCAAACCTCATGAGGCTCTCGTGACGTGAGCCATGACGATCGACACCAGGCGGGCGCCAGCGCGCGCAGCGTCCTTGTTTCCTCTTTGGTGCTAAGGAGGCCTGCGCAGGTGAGGAGTACCGAGGCATCAGGCAAAGGTTGCCATTTTGGTGCAACAAGACCAAGACCATAAGGACGGCAAGACGGAGGTCATCATGGAGCCCGAGACGGCGTCACCACCAGAGCCTTTGGCAGGCGAAGACCACTTTTGTCAGGATGGCTTGTACTAGCTGTCCCCCTTCAAATTAGCCCGCCGTTGTTGGCTCCCTTCCCGCTCAATATTTGGGAAGAGGACTAGGGCCTCTATAAATAGGACTAGCCACCACCATAGGCAAAGAGAGACCGGAAGATCATCCCCACACACACAAGTAGCCAAGCACAAGAACACCTCAACCTGAGGAGGCCGTTCTTCCCCTTGTATTGTTCATCATTGGCCCAAGAGGCAATCGACCACCACCACACTGGAGTAGGGTATTACACCACAACGAGTGCCCGAACCAGTATAAATCTTGTGTCTTTCTATGTTACGAGTTCGTCGAGTTCGTCCACGAGATCTTAGCGAGCTAGGGCGTAGATCGGTGGGAGGAAAAGACTTCACGCGCACCCCAGTGTTCGAACCTTAAGGGTTTGCCAGAACCCCACATCTGACACCGCTGTTCGTCAACATCAACAGGTACTCCTCTCTCTTTATCCTTAATCCGCATTACATTGCCCTAGTTCATCAGTGTTCGTCAGTGTTCAACGTAGTTTCTCCGCCAATGCTTAGTTCAATCTGAAAAGTAGTATGAATTGTGTGCACTAGCGGTTTTAGCATCTGTTTCCAATCGTAGATGCATCCTGTCTCCCTGAGATTCAAACCAAGTTCGCATGTTCTTCCACTGTCATACTTAGGTTTAGCAATTATCTCCCTTTTCTAAACCTGTTGTAGATCCAATATTATAGAACAGATCCGTGGAACCTATTTGTGTAATACTTAATGAAATTTCGACTACCTTGATAGGTTACTTAACCCAACATTTACTTGCTGGGCGGCTTAACCGGCTCACCAATTGAATATCAATAGCCTTTTACTATGAAAACAACCGACTTAAACATGAACCTTGAAAACATTGGGCAGTTCTTCCTCTCAACACTGATCCACCATACTGCATTTCTCAGGCGTTCATTGTAAAAAATTACCAAGACTGTTACCTCATGCGACTGGGTCGCCTCCACTATCACAGAGCAAACTCTCACGGAATATTTTCAAGTGGGCTTCTATCCGCCAAAGATGTTGTTCACTGGCAAGCCCTAGGAACAGAAGTTAGACCTGAGCTGAAGGAAGGTGAGGTCATAGTCTTTGCTGACCATATATGAACCGCGGTTTCTCACCGCCCGGCTCAAAATTCTTTTGTGATGTATTGCACTTCTTCAAACTGCATCCCCAAGATATTAGACCCAATTCCATCTCCAACATCTGCAACTTTCAAGTATTTTGTGAAGTTTACCTTCAAGAAGATCCCAGTGTTAAGCTCTTCAGAGAGTACTACTACTTGAACCGCCAGACCGAATTTACAGACAGGCCCAGTCTGGAATTAGGTGGAATTTGAATCCAACGGCGAAGATATGTTATCTTTCCTGTCGCTTCATTTCCCAGTCATCCTAAGGACTGGAATCAGACCTGGTTTTACTGCCAAGACACTTCTCCATATGATGAAAATCCTTTGCCGAGTTTTCACGACTGTCGGCTTAGCCCAGAACATCCACTTCCAGACTAGCTCACCACTACCGAGTGTGCTAAGTATATGCCTACTTTCTCAAAAGTGCAGGCCTTGCTAGCCAACGGACTAACCGAAGTTGACCTGGTTCGATGTTGGGTCGCCTAGAGGATCATACCTTTAAGCCGTCGGTCCAGCTTAATGTGTGAATACACTTGTGATGTCAAAGATCCGCAACGTTACTGTCAAATGCGACTGGAGGATAAAGAAATTAATGGCATGACTAAGACGCTGCTCAATGGGAGTTTGGAGACCTGCAGAAAAACGGGGATGAACCCCTTCTGCGCTCTTAACCCGGCTCCAGATGTAAGTGCTTTAAACCAATTTTCCTGTAACCATTATTTATACTGATCTGCACATTCCTTATCTTTGTTTGCTTCTTTTTCAGGCTGACGTTCCTTTCTGGAGCAAGAAGTTGCACAATAAACCGGCCAAAAAGGCCAGAGACAAGACCAAAGCTTCCAAGAAAACCGCCAAGAAGAAAACAAACATATCAGAACTTCTTACATTGAACGATGATGAGTTGGAGGTAGAACTTGATTCCCTTGGCTCCTTTTTTGTACATCTTATTGACACTAACCCCTCTTAGGATGACACGGAGACCATCTAGGCTAATTCTGCATAGGTAACTATTATTTCCTCCGACTCGGAGCCTTTCCCAAGACAGAAAGTTCAGCACGTGACCCGGAAAGTAATATTTTTGCACCGTTTGGCTTACTTGGATCCAAACTTTATTTTGAAGAAACAACAGCATGAAGCTCAGCGTATAATCCGGAACAGCGGATGGGGAGAACTTCATGTCGTCTTACCCAATACGTCAGTCCCACGCAAACGCCAAGCTAGGGTGCCTCAGAATTCAAACTTTTCTTTTCCAAAGGTGGGTCTTATCCGTAAACCACTTAATCCTGCCGACTCAAATTATCAGGGAACTTCTCACTCCTCCTCCGGCGACGCTATGGGGACTCAGATTCCTCTCTTCAAACTCGCTCCTGGGTGAGAACATTTGACCTCTTTGCTTTTAATCACTTTACAATCTAATATATCAACATCCTCGTGTCTTACTTTCAGCGGTATAGACAAAGCGAGCAAGAGATTGAAGATGAATAAGACGGCCAAAGACCCCAAGGTTACCGAACCGGAGAATCAGACTGTGATAGCCTGGCTTATTAGGGATGATAGACTACTTGTATCAATAAGGAATTCCTTCTTTTCTGGGAGCCCATTCGGACAGAACTCCAAAGTTACGCGTGCTCATCTTGGAGTAGTCTCAGTATGGGTGACCAACCGGGAAGTTTCTCCCGGGTGCGCACGAGTGAGGACAAAGTGCGCAGAAAAGACTAGTATTGATCTGTGGGGCCAGTCTAGATCCCGCCAGGAGTAACGACCATCGGCGGGTGTGTACGGGGTGTTACAAGTTGGTATCAGAGCCGACCCTCGCGGTTACACGGATGGTTGCGGACAGGTGCGTGGTCATGTTGTTCATGACGTTTGTGACCCGTCGTGGCACACGGCATGGCACATGTACTGGACTGGAAGCGCAGACATATGTGCCAAGAGGGAACGTTCCTGTGGCCCGACGAGGACGTCGGTTCCTCTGAGTGGGGGTGTATGTGATAGCCTGGCTTATTAGGGATGATAGACTACTCATATCAATAAGGAATTCCTTCTTTTCTAGGAGCCCATTCGGACAGAACTCCAAAGTTAAGCGTGCTCAGCTTGGAGTAGTCTCAGGATGGGTGACCGACCGGAAAGTTTCTCCCGGGTGCGCACGAGTGAGGACAAAGTGCGCAGAAAAGACTAGTATTGATCTGTGGAGCCAGTCTAGATCCCGCCAGGAGTAACGACCATCGGCGGGTGTGTCCGGGGCGTTACACAGACCATGTCAGAAACTTCTTAGCAAACTCCTAGAGCCACTACCGATGACCCGCCACCAGAGACTCTCAACGTCATAGTGGATCCAGTGAGTGTTGGCCTGCCTAGTTCTAAGCTGCCAAGTCCCACCAAGCCTGATGAAGAAGAAGCTGAAGATGTTATGGTCACAGGGACTGGCTATACAGAGCCAAGCAACCCCACTGTCATATCAAAGCACAGCGTCAAAGAAGAATTTTCAGCCTTTGACAAAGGTAAATGGAAATTGGACTTGGAAAGCTATGCCAGCTTCAATGCCAGGGAAATCCATGATGGCTATCTGAACCGCCTTCATACTAGCCATGAGATGGAAGTCAGGCTGGTGAATCTGATGAAGGAGCACTTTGAGGTAAGCAACAGAAAACCTTCTCATATGTATCTATGTCAGCCGCCAAGTCTAGAGGATATGAAAGAATTCAAAATGTTGTAGACTTAAATGATAGCCTTTCTTGCAACTCTTCAAAATTATCATCTCTCCATTAGATCCAAATGAGTAGCCCCCAAGGGCCGGCTTAAGTTGTATAGTTAAGCCGGGACTTCAGACCATGTTGCAAAAAATCCAAATATGTAGCCCCCATGAGCCGGCTTAATTTGAAAAAAAAATGATCTAGGTCATTAAGTATTTGTTTGAAAAATGACATACATTAGCCCCAAGCACTACTAGGGAAAACCTTATACACATGAGCTTACTAGTAGCGCACTTTTTTGACCCGCGCTACTGCTACTTACTAATAGCGTGCTATATTAACCAAGACTACTAGCAAATAATACTGGCAGCGCGCGACCTAAAAAAACATGCTACTAGTAAATAATTCTAACTGTGCACCTCAAACAGACCATAGTAGTAGCGTGGGTTATACCACATGCACTACCACTGATAAATAATTGTAGCACGTGAGGAACTACCCACGCTACTACTATCCGTCAACAAAATCCTCTCATGAACCAGATTTAGTAGAAGCGCCGGTTTGCTAGGCCACGCTATCACTGCGACCATAGTGGTAGCGTGGCTCACGGGCATGCACCGCACCCTCTCTCCCTTGTCCCCTCTCTTTCTAGGCTCTCTCCCCTCCCTACCTCCCTTATCCCCCGACCCCTAGGATCACCGCACCCGCCACACCACCACCACCACACCAGCCATTCACGTCACGAGAGACGCGAGCGGGGCTCCTCCTCCAGCCCGATGGCGTCGGAGGCCAGGTCCGGGGGCGTGCGGAGGATTCCGCTGCAGCCGAGGGACGGCAACATGGTGGCCTCCCAGTCCTTGGGCAGCGCCGCCCTTGCCAAATCGAAGGCAAGGCACCGGCGGCTGCCGCGTCGCCGCCGTCGGTGAGGTCGTATGCTGCCAGGGCTGACGCGGAGAGCAGGGCTGCGGCGGTGGTGAGGGAAAAGGAGGTGTCGCTGGCAGAGGAGCTGGAGAAGGTGCGGGAGCGGCGGGGACATGCAACACCAAAATCAGTGAAATATATTTCCTTTTTTGCTGCCGGTGAAATTTAGATAACATCATATGTTCATAGTTTAGTTCTTTTCTTATCTGAAACTAACATATTTTACAATGGGCATGATGGATGTTGCACATTCATTGATGATAGCCAAGGGTTCATGCTTGGAAACGAATACATCTTGCTCCATGTTGTCGGCTCAGCTAAAGTCCTTAATCATGAGGAGATGGGACATGTTGATTGTTAGAGTACACTTGACAGGTGCATTTTGTGAAACTCTAGCCAAAAGATTGATAGCATGCTTGCCTGCTTGTTATTTTCAGTTCAAATAAATGTTCCTTTTCTTATTGAATCCAAAGTAGCTAGCGGAGATCAAGTGAAAGGTTGTTGATTGTCCCAAAGTTTTTTCCTCTACAAAAGAGTGTGATCTTAACCAATGATTGTTTCCAACATGCAAGGACGTGACCACACAAATTTATATATCTTAATCTCATATGCTATCAAGCTTTTCAAGTGCAGTTACCAAGCACCACTTTTATTTAAGGAAGAAGTTGCTGATTTTTTTATTTAAATAGTTGATACCTTACTAGGTGAACGAGAAAATTTCTTTACCCTATTCGTGCATGTTTGCTAGTACTATTTGGTTGAACTGATGCAATTTGCGTACTAACAAGTTTTCACTTTCCCGACATGGGCGCAGAGGTGATCGACGCTGACTAGCATGGCCCGGTGGTGCTATGTTCTTCAACCACTCGGAGACGGACTTCGCCGTGAAGCCTGGTTGCCACGTCACATAGATGATCGTCCAGGTGATTTCGACGCCGGAGGTCGCCGAGGTGGAGGACCTTGATGCCACCGTCTGGGGGAGGGAGGATTCAAGTCCACCGACGTCTGAACTCCGAGCCTAGGTAGATACATCTAGAGAAGTGGTCTGTTTAGGTTGGTGGTAGACCACTAGGGAAGGTACCCACCTTACGATGATGGTTGTGTGTGTCTGATGTTAAATGGAATCTTGAGATGGTTCTGTGACATGTTAAATGGAATATTGAGATGGTTCAGTGACATTCGTTTGTTTTCCATTGGACGTATTACTATTCATGAATACTACATCTAATTTTTATTTTTTTAATTCCTAAATTGTTAGTAGTAGCGTGGGGAGGAAATTGAGCGCTACTAGTATATAGGATACTAGTAGCGTTGGTTGTTTACCCACGCTACTATTATTTCATTAGTAGTAGCATGTGTAAGCAATAGCAGTAGCGTGGGTGGCACACACTACTACTAACAAAGTTAGTAGTAGAGTGGGTTTAACCCACGCTACTACTAACTATTAGTTGTGGCACGATACTAGTAGCGCGGGTACCCGCGCTGCTAGTAGCCTTTTTCTTAGTAGTGAAGTGCCAGGTAGAGTACTTGTAGTGTGCTTGGGACTTCAACAGAATGATTATCATGATTCCTAAATGCTGCTTGATTTATCTTTGCACGCTGAATTAAGCATGAAGGAGTCTCAAGCGGTCGATCTGCGGAACAACATCAAGTTGCAACAATCATAAACTTCAAAGGCCAAATTAGAACTAAAAGCCGCCTTGGAAGTGTCTAAAAAATTGAAGACAGATTTCAACCCTCAGAGATTCGACTGGGAGACCGAGAAAATGGCTCTACTGAAAAGAGCTAAGGATGCTGAAGCTGCTCTTAAGCCGGTGACTGAAAAGTTAACTGGTTTAAAGTGACATGTAAATCAGATGACAGCCGCTATCTTTTGTAAGTGACATTGCATCACAATCTTGCACCAGTAATTTACTTTGACCCGCCTGGCGACTTATCATATGTTTGCACAAGTAGGCCCCAAAAGCTCCAACCTTAGACAAGACATATTGGTGAAGCTGAAGGTGACTTACACCTTGGTGGAACAGATATATATATATATATATATATATATATATATATATATACCGGCGCTCAGCGAACCATAGCAGCCATCTCCCACAAAAAGCGGCCACCATCGCTCATCAGAGAGGTATTGGATAAACTATTTGTCATGCCTCAAAGAATTGAAGAAATTGAATGATCATCCGCCCAAGCTGGTGCCATCACTGCTTTGAGCCGGGCCAAAGCATGGCAAGCAGAATTAGACCCGGTGGAAATGGCCACCGGGTGTCCAAGCTTTAAAGAGGATGGATCGCCTTTTGAAGCAGCAGATTTTACCAAGTGCGTGAAAGAAATGCGACCTTTTGAAAGGACCATGATGTCTCCTAGAGGGGGGTGAATAGGCGTTTTAAAAACTTCGACAGATTTGGCTTTATCCTAATGCGGAAATTAACTAAACGGATACTTCGCAAGCACAGATCCTAAATATACTAGGCTCAACTAAGTGCACTAACAACTTAATGTAAATGAGGTGAGCACAACAAGGATACTAATAAGCACAAGTAAGTTACACAAACTTACTTGAGCAATATCACAAGATATGTAAGTGTATGGCACAAGTTAGAAATTCACACTAAACACAAGATATATCAATAGTAGCAAGTATGAATTGCGGGATATAAAGTGTAGGCCAAAATAATCTCTTCAAGGAAATAGCCAACACAATATAATGAGGACAACAATATATAGTGAATGCAAGGTCAAGAGACCAAAGTAAACCACAAGTAGTGGCTAGGGTTAGAGATAACCAAAGACACAGAGACGAGGATGTATCCCAATATTCACTTCCTTGGAGGGAAGCTAGTCACCGTTAAAGAGGTGGACGTTACCACGAAGGCACACCAACGCCACGAAGGCTCACCCTATTCTCCCTTTGAGACAATACCATGAAGGCATTTCTCAACCACTAGTGGTAGACCTTGAGTCGGCCTCCAAACCTTCACAAACATTCCGCGGGGTAAATCACAAGTTGATTCCTCACCAGAGCACTCCTACCGCCTAGGAGTGTCCAACCTCTAAGAGTAACAAGATCAAGGGGGAAATGCTCAAGACTTGCTCAAATCACAAATTCCTTTGGTCACAAGAGAGAGAGGAAGTGGATCTATAACTTGATTGAAAAATCTCTCAAGAACTCTCACGAATCTCTCCGGGATCTAAGGTTTGGTGTAGGAGAAGTGATAGGGAGCCTTTTGTGTTCTAGGGTTCATATGAATGTGTTTGCTCAACCTTCTCCCAGGGTGGAAGAAGGCTATATATAGTGGTAATGCAAATATGGCCGTTGGAGTGTAAGTGGTTGTGTCAGGCCGGACATCCGGGCAAGGGCCGGACATCCGACGGCTGGGAAATGTGCACACGTACACAGAAAAACAGAGCCAATGTACAGGGCCCGGACATCTGGCCAAAGTTGGGGCCCAGGACATCCGGGAGACAAAACCAACATTTCAACATGCTCTATGGATATCTATGGCCGTACATCCGGGCTAGGGGCCGGACATCCGGCGATTTCACACAAACCAGATGCCCTCTGGATAGTAGTGGCCGGACATCCGGCCAACACAAAAACTACAGCCGCCCCAAAAGTAAAACATGCATAACTTTCACATCCGGACTCCGATTTTGATGATCTTGGGCTCGTTTTGAAGCTATGGAAAAGCTCCAGGTCCTCACATAGAGAACCACCCAAGATAAACCAAAATGGAGGGTGAAAATTATGGAATGGTTCTATCATGTATTTGGGTAACCTATTTGGCTTTGGATTTTCTTTGGTAGATGTATAGGCATTTTGTATTTGTATTGGATAGGAGTGAAATATGCCTATGTTGGAATATGATGTGAGGAAGTAGAAATATAAGATGTTGACTTGAGCAAATCTATCACTAACCCCTTTGATCCCCTCTTAATAGTGCGGGATCCCTGTAACTCAAGAATCATAAAAGAACTATACTAGATAGCTTCCAGAAACTCATTCTTGAGCATATATCCTTTTCGATGGTCATCGATCCTCACAAATAAATCCAAAGGAACTAATACCTTTGACTAAAGCATTCCAATTGAGCTTGATGTTGACGTTTATGCTTGGTTCAAGTCAGAACGATGATCTTGATCATGAAACTTGGTGAAGGCTTCAAATAGCTCCCCCATAAGCCATGTGGGGAGCATTGCATTGTATTCATCTTCATATGTTCGTCATGTGATCATCCACAAGCTTCAAGCATGTAATCATTCAGGATGGCTATCTTGAACTTGGCCTTGTCAACCATGATCATCAACACTTGATGTCATCCTCTCATGGACTTGATCTCTCTCTCTCTCTCTCTCTCTCTCTCTCGATGCAAGCCCATGAGAATCACCTAACCCTCAAAAACTTAGATAACACATAGTATGGGTTAGTACACAAAGTGCAATTGATAATTTCTTATCATACCACAAGATCCTATGTGGTCTCGTTTGCGCTCGTGTGTTGACCATTTAGAGTTTGATCTCCGAGCTTTATCTTGGTCAACCGATATCTCTACTCCATGTTTAATCTTGACGTCATGAAGGGTATATTGAATTCTTCACTTGAATAGCTTGCTCAATCATGACTCAACACATGAGTCCATTATGATCATAACTTTGAGCCACTCCTAGAATTCATCATACAAATCATCATTTTAAGATCTTGATCCATTATGGCTCAAACCATAGCTCTAAGCATGGCAACCCTTAAGATACTCCAATGAACTCCATTTTGATCATGTCGATGTAAGTGGCCAATAATAATCATGATATGTATCCACAAAGAAACCCATATAAAAAAGTTGTAATTGATAAGAACATGATATCCACACGTGAATCCACTATTATATAACTTTGAGCCTAGCATAAGAGCAAGGGACATGGCACAAAGCACATGGCTCAAATTGATCTCATTTGCATAACACAAAGTGACGCAAGCAATCAAAAGATCCGACGAGCCGGAAGGATAAAAGAATATTATGATTTGAGCAAAGGAGTGTTCTAAGGAAAATAGAGAAGCTCCCCATGATTTGTGCACTATTTAGAATTTTTTGGATACAAGTGCACAAAATAGGATCATCACTCCCCAAAATCAATAGGAACACAAAACAATTGCAAGCAAGCATAGATAAGAAAAGAAGCCTAGCAATTGCAACAAACCTATGTTTGAGCAACATGTAAATGAGGCAACCTAATAATAGGCACAACCAAAACGATGTGTGTGAGTCACGTCAAAGCACTTGAGAAGACTAATATAAGGATGAGAATTAACCATCAACATAGTCTTGAGTAAATGAGATACAAGGTGCCAGACATGTCCTTCCCACACACACGAGGTTAAGCAGGTCACACACAAATCAAGCAAATGGGTTCACAAGCTCACTAATAGCAAGTTAAAAATCAAAGCCTGTGACAACCCATGGTGAAGATAGGAAATAATAGGCTTGTCAAGACAAGCACGAGGACAACAAACTTCACCAAACATGAGTGCACTAAGATGCAAAGAGGTAAGACACACACTCATACAACAAATGCTTCCATAGAGCCACCAAAGATAAAAAGAGAATGAAATGGTGGACATGAAAGAATAGGGATATAAACTAGAGATGTAACTTCTCTCACGTGTATAAGATTCTAGGTAGATGACAATCATGGTGATATATATCCACAAAGAAGGATGTACACATGAAATAGTTACAAAAGGAAAGCATAAGGTATCCAAACGGAGTCGTAAATCACCATGATTGTCAGTTCTAGGTAGATGACAATCATGGTGATATATATGGGATCGAATAAAGCAAACAAGGCATGCGAATTTACACATAGTAAATATGCATGAACAAGCCTACCAAAATCTAGGGAGATACAAATTGGACAAATGAACACATAACCGTTAATACTTCCAATAACATCACCAGACTTTCATGTTGTCCAAAATGAAACAAAGTGACAAAACAACATATGATAGCACACAAAGTTCAACATATGAACCAAGGAAAAACCAATGAGCATATAAGATATGCATTGCACACATACTCATAGGAATAACTCACTCAAGTAGATGTAGAACACTATAAACAATGAGATAGCAAACTCCCATAACTCCATACAAACCAATAAGATGAATTTGAACAACATGGTATTTTGGGTTATCATTTGGTGTAGAAACCAAATAAGTACATGATCATCTATACTAACACAAGCATAACATGAGAGTTTAGAAATAAACACAATGCTTGGATATATAGTGTATTATTAACATTCCAATTAGATAGATCATCATGCAGAGCAACAATTGGAATAGATTTAATCAAATGATTTTCCAAATATGATTTTGAAGATAACCATGGGCAAAACCGCACAAGAATGCCATATGTAAACAAGGCATTGCATGCCACAAAGATATAGGATACTCTCAAATATATTCTAACTGGCATCCCATAATTGTCAACATTTAACAAGGATTGTGATATGCACAAAGCATATCACTCCCCCATAATGTCGTGATCCATTAATATCTCGCAAGAGCCCAATAAGATGTAACTAAAAAGCAATGAAGGCTCAAGACTACACACATAAATATATGACGTGCATTGCAACCTACACATGCCATATCAAACATATCAGGAGACACAACATATACAAACACATGCTAGGTACAAAACCTAAACATGCATGGGGCTAGTAACTTTCAATGTAGACAACATAAATACAAGTTACCGCCACGAGGAGCATTGGAATAACAAATATGATGATAATTCACTTGACTTGGTTTGAACCATAATGAATGGCGAGAATCATTTTTCTTCATGAACTAGCCAAGTCTCCAATGCCCTCCACACACCTATTGATCAAGCTTGAGCTCGATGGTCCCCAACCACATTGGGTCCTAAGCAGTTAGTAACAATAGGCTTGGAAACCCAAATGGTCTTATCCACTTTCAAACCACTTTGGGCACCAACATACTTGGCAAAAATATTGCCATCAATATCCTTCCTAAGTGAATAATGATCATTGATAATTGGAGGCTTAGAGATATTACCGTTGGGACACGATGAAGCTATGTGTCCCTTCTTACGGCAAATATAGCAACGTGTGCTCTCCTTTCTCTTCTTATTTACCTTTTCAACTTGGAGAGCATTATCTTGGTTAGGCATGGGAATATGCCTTTCATTATATTGAGATTGAACTTGAGGCCACTTCCCTTGATGCTTCACACTTGAAGCCTTCTTCAATGAACAAGATCTCACATGGTGTCCAACATTCTTGCACTTGAAGCAAGTAATGTTGGCCGAATTCTTGACTTTACCTTGTCCATTCTTCTTGTTCTTGGACTTCTTCTTATTGGAGATGAAATCAAGTCATATTTTGTCTTGAGGGTCCTTTTGCACACTCAAGATATTACCACAACATTTTTCCAAGTCTTTCTTTGAACTAGTGACTTGGGCCTTGAGCTCTTTATTTTCCTCTATAAGGTTAGTATTAACAAAAGAACTAGAGGAAGTAGACGCTTCATTGTTAGAGCAACAAGGCATGGTGAGCAATTCATCACAAGATGTACCAATATCATGTAGATTGGAATTGCAAGGACTAGCACATGGCAATAGGGCATTCGAGTAGAAGATGTGCTAATATCCACATGAGACTCACATGATTTTACCTTGGTGACCATAGCCTTATGAGATAACTTTAACCCATCATGAGAGATTAGAACACCCTCATGAGTGCCTAAGAGCTTTTTATGACTTTCTTCCAGTTTCCCATAATTGCTAGTTAGCAAATCAAGTTGAGTCCTTAGCTCAACATTTTCTTTCAATATCGATGCTTCACACAAGATAGAGTTAGTAGCACAAGCATCATTATCAATATGAGAGGAGCATGCAGAAACTAGAGACTCCTCATGAGTATAAGTTCTTCATGAGACTTAGAGAGTTTGGTGAGCACTCCTTTGACATTCTTGTAGTCAAGGTCAAGGTGCTCAAAATCCTCTTTAAGTTTACAATGAGTAACTTCAATCTCTTCTTTTAAAGACCTCAAGTCACTAAGACATTGATGGGACTTAGCAAGTTCATGTTCAAGATGTTCACTTTTCGCTTGCTCGTTAAGAAATAAGTCATTACGTTTTTCAAAGCAAGCAAGAACATCTTGGAACCTTTTATAAGTGTTATTTTTAACTCTATGAAGAGTTTTCTCAATCTCATAGAGATTTTGAGTCAAGTCATCATCATCTTCATTACAACTATCATCATTATCACTAAGAGAAGATGATACCTCGTCATTACCTCTTGCCATGAGGCACATGTGAACAAAGGGGGTTGATGATTGTCGGTGTCAAAACCGGCGGATCTCGGGTAGGGGGTCCCGAACTGTGCGTCAAGGCCGGATGGTAACAGGAGACAAGGGACATGATGTTTTTACCCAGGTTCGGACCCTCTCGATGGAGGTAATACCCTACTCCTGCTTGATTAATATTGATGATATGGGTAGTACAAGAGTAGATCTACCACGAGATCAAGGAGGCTAAACCCTAGAGGCTAGCCTATGGTATGATTGTTGTATATATTGTATATCTATCGACTAGCCTGGCCTCGGTTTATATAATGCACCGGAGGCCTAGGATAACAAGAGTCCTAGCCGAATACGCCGGTGGGGAGAAGTCCTTGTCTTGATCATCAAGTCTTGTGGAATCTTCCTTGTATGCGGCAGCCGTCCGAACTGGCCCATGAGTATACGGCCACGGGGGTCCTCGGCCCAATCTAATAGATCGGGAGACGACATGGTGAGTACCCCCTAGTCCAGGACACCGTCAGTAGCCCCCTGAACCGGTCTTCAAGTTAGGGACGCTCCTCGATTCTTCCGAACTGTTCTTCATCTTCGGTTGCCGGTCTTGAAAACTGGTTCAACAAATCTTCTTTATCTTCGATCTTGAGGATCGCCGAAATGCATTCGACGAGTTTACATGTCGGGTATCCGAGGAGCCCCTTTAAGTTTCCGGCCTTTATCAATGCCTTGTTTATTTTTATGCCACACCTCGGGTTTGAAGTTGTTCCCGGGAGGCAGGGTCCTCTTGCGTCCGAGCTCCAACGCCGGAGGCATTCGAGGTATCTTTTGCAGCCGAGCACCAACGCTGGACCGCTTCCCAGCTCTAGCGCCGGAATGTATCCGAGCTCCAACGCCGGACTATGTATCCGAGCTCCAACGCCGGACTATGTCCAGGCTCCAATGCCGGACTATATCCGAGGTGTCATATCACCTTGGTTCAAAAAAGTTTGAAGGAGTTTAGCCGAGCTTAATGCCGGAAATGCCCTCTATGGAGCCAGCCACTAGCGCCCGAGCTTTATGCCGGGCTACTTCCGAGGTGGTGCACCACCCTGAATGTGGGCCGATTTTTGTGAATATTTTTTATTGGTGCAATTTATTCTCTGCCGAGATATATAGCCAGTAGCCCTCAAGGTGTGTATCGGTCTAAAACCCGAGATGCACCTGAAGGATGACTTAAGACCGCTGATCCCAGTAGCCGCTGAGACTCAGGTTGATTTGCACAATCAGCCTGAGGATCAAGTCCAAGCTCGGCAGAATACTTCGGGACACTAAAAGCGGCATGCTCGGTCCTCAAGACTCAGGTTGCGTGCGGCCGACCAACCTAAGGATCAAAATCTCCTCGGAAACTATATTGCACATAAAATTTTCTGCATTGGACAAGCAATGCAGTAGCCCCCGAGACACTGGTCGGGTGGTAACACCAGATCAGGGGATCAATGTGCCCCTTTAATATTTGTAAATAATAAGCCCGAAGCCCGGTAGCCCCCGAGCCTTAATGCGGGCACGGGTGGCCGAATTAAGGATCAATATCCATAGTAAAATCACAAATTATGTGTAATGACTCTATGTATCCAAGTACTTTACATCATTAATGCTCGGATCCGCATTGTAAAAAACTTTGTTGACCGACCATCGGCTTCCACCTCCTCGGCAAGTAGCCGAGGAGTGTTTGTCCTACTTTATAAAGCCTTTATGAGGGCAAAGATTTACAACAAACAAGGCAATCTGGCCATACAGTTTTATAAACAAAGGTACGCAGAGAGTTATATTACTGTTTAACAGAAGAAATGTCTTCCAAAGAAAAAATAGTCCCGCTATCGGTTCCTTTCTTTGGGTTGTCATGCTAAGCATGATCATTAAACCTCAGCTCTAATGTAAGAGCAAAATATTGAGGATTTAGTTTGGGAGGCTAGTTAATAGCCCCCGGTAGTGTTCGACGACAGTCGCGGTCAAGCCGTAAACACTTCGGCCAATGTTATGAACGGCCCATCATTTAACATAGTCATCGGATCGCTGACCAGTTTACGCTTATTGTGAAAGTCAGTTTTCGGCTTTCTCCATTGAGGTGCTTAACCATGTGAGCTGGAAGCACAATCGCAGTGGTTCAACCTTTGCACGCCTAGCCGAACAAAATGGAACATAGGAAGCAAGTGCAGGAGCCGGGCAACCCAACTATTGACCGAAGACACAATTCGAAACCGATGCATATATAGCAATATCTGAGAATGTTTTTGCCGAATCCCTAAAGGTGTCCGGCGTTGCACTGTGAGACTAATGCTGGAAAAGCACAAATAGTTTAAAAGTGCCAAAAAGCTTGGAAAACCAAGAAACGTCAGTAAAAACATGACGTCCAAACAATATCAAGTGTTCGGTGCCAATCCAAAAGTTGGTCTTAGAAAAAAGAAGTGCTTCTGTCGTGATTTAACATGATACATCCTATCTCAAGACTTCGAGCGGGTCAGCCTATGGCTTCAACCTCCTATCCTGAGGGCGGAGTACTTCTCATCAGGCCAGTTTAGCAAACTAAACTCTAACGGCTTTGAGAGAGAAATTAGGCTCCCCGGCTAGTGACCGCACACTCGTGTCGAAAAAAGGAGTGATAAATAATAATAATAAAACTTTGCAACGACTAAGAAGAAGAACACTTATTATAAAACGGCTCAAATAAACTTAAGAGCCCCCAAGTGACTTGGGTAGAAGAATGATTGCATGTACCGAAGTACTTATATCATATCTATGTTCAACCGAACTTTAAACGCGTCTTAACCGACCGTCAGCTTCTCCCTCTTCGGTCAAGGACCGAAAAGTGTTATGTACTCCATCAGTCGAGAATATCGACGGTGTTTCCAATAATCAGGCAATCAGGCCATAAGGCTGCAACAGACAAAGCGCGCTTAGGGAACTTATGCTATATTACCGTGAAGTGTAAGAAGCATCTTCGAAGAAAATAGTACCCCCACCAATACCTTTCTTCGGTGCTCATTGTTATTATGAGACTTGTGCAATAGATTTTTTGTACTCATGAGTTCCGTTGTGTGCCGACCATCATTGAAAACTATAAGAGCGCTAGCTTTCGGCTTCACCCAGTCTGAGGTCCGGCTCGGGCGACCCGATCGTGACAATTGCAGAGGTTCTCCATTTACTCCCTAGCCGAACAATCGGGAACATAGGGGTAAACACAGGAGCGAGGCAACCCAGCTTGCAAATCGCTTAAGCCAATATGGTGCATATTGTGACGTAATACACGAACAAGGAACGAAGCCGTACAAGTATAATCATATGCAAGTGGAAAAGCTTCATGAAGGAAGCCCCCAAATGAATTGGTTATTTGAATTTATGCGTCATAAACAAAGTTTGGACAAGGAAATGTTTTACAAGAATTTTTTTTCCAAAAAAGTATAATGCTTGGTCGAACCAAACGCAAGTTAGAAATTAAAGCTTTGAGCATGAAAGCGACTTAGCTGGTTAATGTGTTCGGTATTGATGACGTGGTCCGAGCTTGATGCGGGGCAAGGTTCCATCCCTCAAGCCGGTCCCGAGGTGGCGGAGCGGAGAGCTTGACACGCCGAAGTGGTGACATAGCACGATCAATGCAGACCGGCAGAGTGACACCGAAGTCCCCTGATCATTTTCCTGTGCACAAAAAATAGTGCAAACCGGAGATAATAGTAATAATGATAATTAAAAAATCGTTGCATAATAAATAATTTATGCAAAGTGAGTAATAAAAGAAATATGGCCTGGCGCCAAAGTCAATGTCGATGCAGGGCATCGGCGTGATGCGGTAAAGGCGTGGCAAAGCCTGAATTCGCAGGTCGGTCCGAGCTCCGAGTGCGGCGTTCGCCGGACTATGTACGGAAACTGACCGAACCACCATGCGACTGTCGTTAATGCGGCCACCATTTGATAGACCTATGTATATATGACGGACAAAGCAGAGTAATAATTCCTTGGGAAAAATGAAGCCAAACAAGTAAAAAATACTGGGATTAATAGCACCTGGTTTATTTGTTGTAGCAATCCGAAGGAAGGTGATTCCTAAAATTGGGACCCGCTCCGCACACCCATTGCCTGATGGGCGATAAAACGACGGCATGGCAATGCTGGTAAAGGTTGACTCGCTGAGGCAAAGCCCTCGGCCCAGCTAACGTGACGGAGCTGGTCGGCTAGTGACGCCGAAGTGTCCGGAGTAGGTTGATAAAGAGATGGCGAAGCCCCCGGTCCAGCCGAGATGTCGAAGCCTCGATGTTAGCTGATGAGTCGAAGTAGGTCTGCGTGATGGACACCAGCTTGAAGAAGCAATAGTGCGGCCCTGTCTATGCAGGTCGTGACGTGGTCGACGCCGGCTTGATGAAGCGACCGTGCGGCGATGCCGGTATGCCCGCTCCGTGTAATCCGTGGGGCGGTGATGTTCGTGATGATTTATCCTTCGCGATGCCGGTCTCTTGTTCGGCTTGCCGAGATGATGATCCAAAGAAGTTGAGCTTGGCTCAACAAAGTGACGCCGTGTCTAGCGCAGGTCGGCAGCCGTGGAGTAATATTGTCGGACTGGTTTGACACCAGCATGATGTTGAAGATCATGTTCAAAAGATCTTACAGTTAGTGGGATGTGTTCGGAAACAAAACACAATACCCCATACAAAACTTCCGTCAAAAGGGATGTCCGAAATCCTGTTCATAAAAAAGATGAACTCGGGTCAGATTCGTTTTCGCGCAGAAAACAGATCCGAAAAGTGATGCACTAATCGGAAGGTTCCCGGAGTTTGGACGGTCGGATCGAGCCGAAATTTTGAGAGGTGGTAGATATAGGAATTCCTCAGCCGATCAACGGTTGGATCTTCCAAAGGACGTCCGAACTAGAAGCTGGACACCACGCCCTAAACTCATCCAAATTCCCGTCCAGATTTGACAGGGCTCCGGTATATCGTGGATTGCCAGAGATTCCTCCATCGGAACTTGACGAAATTTTCCAGGGTTGTTGTAGACTCAATTCCGCACAATTACACCAAAGCGATCGTCAAAGCGATACTCGAGGAGGTGGTGGTGGAAGATACGAGTTCGTTGTCCAGAAAAACAGCACGGTCGCTTGAGGGCAATGTTGACGTTGAGCCCCCGAGCTCCATAGATGATTCCTCCGTGATCTTGATAGAGATCGGAGTTGATGTTTGATGAAGGCCCTCGTCCGGACATGGTGATCCGAACACGGGGCGCAATTCTTGGTCGGACCAAGGTGACCAGTCGAGCTGGTGACGAAGATGCCGAAGTCGCAGTTGATCTGCAGGCGAGCCATTGATCCTTTTGTCGATCACACAGCGGAACTCTCAATGAAAGCACCAATGTCGGTGTCAAAACTGGCAGATCTCGGGTAGGGGGTCCCGAACTGTGCGTCAAGGCCGGATGGTAACAGGAGACAAGGGACACGATGTTTTTACCCAGGTTCGGGCCCTCTCGATGGAGGTAATACCCTACTCCTGCTTGATTAATATTGATGATATGGGTAGTACAAGAGTAGTTTTACACGAGATCAAGGAGGCTAAACCCTAGAGGCTAGCCTATGGTATGATTGTTGTATATATTGTATATCTATCGACTAGCCTGGCCTCGGTTTATATAATGCACCAGAGGCCTAGGATAACAAGAGTCCTAGCCGAATACGCCAGTGGGGAGAAGTCCTTGTCTTGATCGCCAAGTCTTGTGGAATCTTCCTTGTATGCGGCAGCCGTCCGAACTGGCCCATGAGTATACGGCCACGGGGGTCCTCGGCCCAATCTAATAGATCGGAAGACGACGTGGTGAGTACCCCCTAGTCCAGGACACCGTCAATGATGATTCTTTGGAGAAGAGGGTTCTTCATCAATTAAGCATGCCTCATCTTTCTTGATTTCCTCTACATGGTTAGTCATAGAAAAACTATAGGAAACCAAGGCATTTCTATGATGGCAACATGGGAGATCAAGCATATCATCACAAATGAGCTTAACACCATCATCACAAGATATTTCTTCACTCATCATGTCCATTACCTTGTGGCACGCCACATGTTGGTGAAGTGGAAGATATTGAAGTGTCCAAGTAATTGGAGGTGGAATCAATAGAGAGTTCTTCATGATTTAGAAATGTGGATAACTCCTCCATTAACTCCCTGAAAAGAATAGTCTTCATCAAGATTGGACCCACCATATATATCTTCAAGTTTGGTCCAAGTCTCATGAGCCGACTTGCAAGTCGAGATTTCCTTAAACACTTCGAAGGATATAGCTTGGTGAATGGCACACAAAACTTGACTATCAAGATGCATATCCTCAAGTGATGGAGATTGTCCATCCTTTAAATATGAATCCCCTACAACAAAAATCCGCAAAGCATTTGGACCCATGCCCGAAAGTGACAAAGCATGTGTAATCCCCACATAAAGCAATTTGTGCCATTAAAACAAAATGTGTCATTGTGCACTAGTTCACTAGTCGACATCATTACTCTCTAGGCGGTGAAGCCTAATAAGGATAGACCGAGTTGTGATACCAATTGAAAGGACCACGATGTCGCCTAGAGGGGGTGAATAGGAAGTTTAAAAACTTCGATGGATTTGGCTTTATCTGAATGCGGAAATTAACTAAATGGATACTTTTCAAGCACAAATCCTAAATATACTACGATCAACTAAGTGCACCAACAACTTAATGTAAATGAGGTGAGCACAACAAGGATACTAACAAGCACAAGTAAGTTACACAAACTTACTTGAGCAATATCACAAGATATGTAAGTGTATGACACAAGTTAGCAATTCACACTAAACACAAGATAGTAGCAAGTATGAATTGCGGGATATAAAGTGTAGGCCTAAATAATCTCTTCAAGGAAATAGCCAACACAATATAATGAGGACAACAATATATAGTGAATGCAAGGTCAAGAGACCAAAGTAAACCACAAGTAGTGGCTAGGGTTAGAGATAACCAAAGACACAGAGATGAGGATGTATCCCGATGTTCACTTCCTTGGAGGGAAGCTAGTCACCATTAGAGAAGTGGATGTTACCACGAAGGCACACCAATGCCACGAAGTCTCACCCTATTATCTCTTTGAGACAACACCATGAAGGCATTTCTCAACCACTAGTGGTAGACTTTGAGGCAGCCTCCAAACCTTCACAAACTTTCCGGGGGTATATCAAAAGTCGATTCCTCACCAGAGCACTCCTACCGCCTAGGAGTCTCCAACCTCCAAGAGTAACAAGATCAAGGGGAAATGCTCAAGACTTGCTCAAATCACGAATTCCTTTGGTCACAAGAGGGAGAGGGAGTGGATCTATCACTTGATTAGAAAATCTCTTAAGAACTCTCACGAATCTCTCCAGAATCTAAGATTTGGTGTGTTCTAGGGTACATATGAATGTGTTTGCTCAACCTTCTCCTAGGGTGGAAGAAGGCTATATATAATGGTAGTGCAAATATGGCCGTTGGAGTGTAAGTGGCTGTGTCGGGCCGGACATCCGGGCAAGGACCGGACAACCCGTGGCTGAGAAATGTGCACACATACACAGAAAACAGAGCTAATGTACAGGGCCGGACATCCGGCAATTTCACACAAACCAGACGCCCTCTGGATAGCAGTGGCCGAACATCCGGGGAAAATCCCGGACATCTGGCCAACATTAAAACTGCAGCCGCCCCAAAAGTGAAACATGCATAACTTTCACATCCGAACTCTGATTTTGATGATCTTGGGCTTGTTTTGAAGCTATGGAAAAGCTCCAGGTCCTCACATAGAGAACCACCCAAGATAAACCAAAATGGAGGGTGCAATGTATGGAAAGGTTTTATCATGTATTTGGGTAACCTATTTGGCTTTGGATTTTCTTTGGTAGATGTATAGGCATTTTGTATTTGTATTGGATCACCTAACCCTCAAAAACATAGAAAACACATAGTATGGGTTAGTACACAGAGTGCAATTGATAATATGGGTTTGTACACAGAGTGCAATTGATAATTTCTTATCATACCACAAGAGCCTATGTGGTATCGTTTGCGCGTGTGTTGACGATTTAGAGTTCGATCTCCGAGCTTCATCTTGGTCAACCGATATCTCTACTCCATGTTTAATCTTGACATCATGAAGGGTATATTGAATTCTTCACTTGAATAGCTTGCTCAATCATGACTCAACACATGAGTCCATTATGATCATAACTTTGAGCCACTCCTAGAATTCATCATACAAATCATCCTTTTAAGATCTTGATCCATTATGGCTCAAACCATAGCTCTAAGCATGGCAACCCTTAAGATACTCCAATGAACTCCATTTTGATCATCTCGATGTAATTGTTGCTTCAAAGGAGTTTTCTTCCATTATTCTTCAATCATTTTTCAATGGGACTAACCTTCAAATGTATATCTCAATGCAAACATTAGTCCTATAGGATTGTTATTTAATTACCAAAACCACAGATGGGGACTACGTGTACTTTCACCTTTGGCGAGAAAATTGGCTGAAAAGACAGACTTGTCTAAATATTAGGCGGCTTATACCATGGAAAACTGAAGAGTGAACGCGTTGGCTTATGAAGTTGTGGATCTCATCCTCCAACGCGTAAGCATACTTTTGCTCCTGACATTGATCCATCCACCCTTATAGATGATGAAGCTGTGTTCAAAGCTTTAACCGGCATCGAGTGGACATCACCTGACTTCTAGACGATGGAGGAAGAAGAAGAACCGGCTCTGGATAACCCAGAAGCTTCAACTCGTCAGGACCAGAACAACTGATCCAGGGGGCAGCTCTTCAAATTGCGGCGTAGCATCCCTCTTTGAAAAACTCTTAATCATTTGGGCTTTGGAAAGCCTCGTAATAGGCTAGTTTGAAACAATGATCGTCCATGCCATCATGCATGCTTTATCCTTTGAATTTTTAAACCGTTGTGCTTGATTTTTATCACCCGCCACTGGTGCGTATAACATTATCAGTTATGTGGATTAGATCAAGCATCATCCTACTTCCTGTGCACAAGGAAACAACATTTTCCCTAGCGGCTTATGCTAGGGCGGGTCACAAATATGTTTGAAAAACCCCGATATAATGGTCTTTGATAAAAAAATACTAAAGTCTATTTAAGCAGGAAATACGCCGGCGACTTAAAGTCGAAGGCAGGGCAGGTTAGAAAAACCCCTAAACATCTTATTCGAATATGAAAAAGTCATACCTGTAAACTTATATCATAATGACACTACAATGATTATAATCCAGCATGGGTATTAACCCGTAAACATGAAGAATCATGACTTGAATTTATTCAAGGTGAATCATCCTGGCGACTTAAAGTCTACTTATTAGGGCATGTTATTAACCCAATAAACTCAAGTATGAGTCATAAAATCAAGGCTACATGGTCGTAAGAAGGATATGAATCCAAAATTGTCAGAAAAAATAGAAAACCAGAAAAACAAAGCTTTCATAGGCCGCCCAGCCTAAAACTTCAAGTGCTTTCATGGGCCGCACAGCCACTGAGTTATTTTCCAGCACACCTGTAAGCCGGCCCTCACATGACAAACTGCCATGTTAACTTTAACAAGTTCAGGGTCTTATTCAAAAGATTGACTGTCAAGAGTACGACAGGTCATTCCAGGATTACCTGGGTGGAGTAACAACGAAATACAGGCCGATTAACCCAAAATTTGATGTTTACACCTGGCATATAAGCCTATCAAGAGGGTAAGTATATCTATGCTCCTTGAGCAAGAAGCCCCCAAGTGACCAAAGGGACGGCATGTAAGCCGGATCAAGAGGGTAATCAAGGCTCTGCTCATTGAGCAGGTAGCCCCCAAGTGACCGAAGGGTCGACATGTAAGCCGGATCAAGAGGGTAATCAAGGCTCTGTTCATTGAGCAAGTAACCCCCAAGTGACCGAAGGGTCCACATGTAAGCCGGATCAAGAGGGTAATCAAGGCTCTACTCATTGAGTGGGTCGCCCCCAATTGACCAACGAGGGTCGGCATGTAAGCCGGATCAAGAGGGTAATCAAGGCTCTGCTCATTGAGCAGGTCACCCCCAATTGACCAATGAGATGGCATGTAAGCTGGATCAAGAGGGTAATCAAGGCTCTGCTCATTGAGCAGGTCGCCCCCAATTGACCTTATGAATAAGTAATAAAGGCTCAGACACTTTATAATTAAAATGACAGAGGTCCTGAATTATCAAGGATGTCGGCTTTATTATAGCGATCATAATATGTACACTGAAGAAACTATGTACAACACAACAGCCAGTGGCTCGGGTGTAATAAGGCCAAAGATGAGCAATGTTCCAAGGCCGGCAGGTCTCCTCCTCCGATGTGCGTGAGTCCTTGTGGTCTTGAATATCAATGAGGTAATATGACCTATTGTTTAGGTTCTTGCTGACCACAAAAGATCCTTCCCAAGGTGGTGACAACTTGTGCATATCTGTTTGATCTTGGATGAGCCGGAGTACCAAGTCACCTTCTTGAAAGGTCTGGGTTTTAACCCGACAGCTATGATAGCGATGCAGATCTTGCTGGTATATCGCCGAACGAGCTGCCGCAAGGTCACACTCCTCATCCCACATATCAAGAGCATCCTGACGTGCCTTTTCATTGACAGCTTCAACATAAGCCGCCACCCGGGGCGAGTCATGACAGATATCACTTGGAAGAACCGCCTCTGCCCGGTAGACCATGAAGAAGGGCGTGTAGCCTGTGGATCTGTTGGGGGTGGAATTGATACTCCAAAGTACTGAGGCTAACTCCTCAACCCAACAACCCGGCATTCTCTACAAAGGGACCATAAGCCGGGGTTTTATCCCTCTTAAGATTTCTTGATTGGCCCTTTCAGCTTGACCATTGGACTGGGGGTGAGCCACTGATGAGACATCAAGACGAATATGCTCTCGTTGACAGAACTCTTTCATAGCACCCTTAGAAAGATTAGTGCGATTATCAGTTATGATACTGTGAGGGTAGCTAAAATGGAAGATCACTTTCTTAATGAATTGAACCGATGTTTTTGCATCACACTTACTGACCAGCTCTGCCTCAGCCCACTTGGTAAACTTATCAACCGCCACCAAGAGGTGGGTCTTTTTGTCCTTGGATCTCTTGAAAGGTCCAACCATATCTAGCTCCAGACTGAAAATGGCCAAGTAATTGAAATCATCCTCAATTCTTGAGTCGGCACATGAGCTCGTCTAGAAAAATTTTGACAGCCGTCACACTTGCTAACCAGATCTTCTGCATCAGCATGAGCCATCAACCAATAAAATCCATGACGAAAAGCTGTAGCCACAATAGATTTGGAGCCGGCGTGATGGCCACAATCTCCTTCATGAATCTCCCTTAAGATCTCACGGCCCTCTTCAGGATAGACACAGTGCTAGAACACACCCGTGACACTGCATCGGTGTAACTCGCAATTGACAATAGTCATCGACTTAGACCGCCGGGTTATTTGTCTGGCCAAAGTTCCATCATCAGGTAATTCTCCCGGGTCATATAAGCCAAATAAGGAACTGTCCAATCAGGAATAGCATGAAGAGCCACCACCAACTATGCCTCTGGGTCAGGAATTGCAAGATCCTCCTCTGTTGGTAGCTTGACTAAAGGATTATCTATTATATCTAGAAAAACATTTGGTGGTACCGTCTTACACTGAGACCCCAGCCGGCTTAAAGCATCGGCAGCCTCATTCTTTCTACGATCAACATGTTCCACTTAATAACCTTTGAAATGATCAGCAATATTGTCAACCGCCCGGCGATAAGCCGCCATGAGCGGGTCCTTAGAATCCCAAGTTCCTGAGACTTGCTGAGCCACCAAATTTGAGTCACTAAAGCACCTGACCCGGCTTAGGTTCATCTCTTTGGCCATCCGGAGACCATGGAGCAGAGCCTCATACTCAGCTGCATTGTTAGTACAAGGAAACATCAGCCTTAAAACATAGCAAAATTTGTCACCTCGCGGGGAAGTCGAAATAACTCCAGCCCCCGAGCCTTCCAACTGCCTAGACCCATCAAAATGAAGTCAAATATGTATTATCATGCTTTTCCTCAGGCATCTGCAACTCTATCCAATCATTGATGAAATCCACAAGAGCCTGAGACTTGATAGTTGTCCTAGGCATATATTTTGAACCATGGGGTCCAAGCTCAATGGCCCACTTGGCCACTCGGTCTGTGGCTTCTCTGTTTTGAATGATATCCCCTAAAGGAGCAGAACTGACCACAGTAATGGGATGACCAAGGAAATAATGCTTCAACTTGCTACTGGCCATGAACACCCCATAGACCAGCTTCTGCCAATGTGGGTACCTCTGTTTAGACTCAATTAAGACCTCACTGACATAATAAGCCGGCCTTTGAACCAGATACTCCTTACCCGTTTCCCTCCTTTCCACTACAACCGCCACACTGATGGCTCTTATATTAGCAGCCACATATAAGAGCAAGGGCTACTACACAACCTTCTTCTTGTAGACGTTGTTGGGCCTCCAAGTGCAAAGGTTTGTAGGACAGTAGCAAATTTCCCTCAAGTGGATGACCTAAGGTTTATCAATCCATGGGAGGCGTAGGATGAAGATGGTCTCTCTCAAGCAACCCTGCAACCAAATAACAAAGAGTCTCTTGTGTCCCCAACACACCCAATACAATGGTAAATTGTATAGGTGCACTAGTTCGGCGAAGAGATGGTGATACAAGTGCAATATGGATGATAGATATGAGTATTTGTAATCTGAAAATATAAAAACAGCAAGGTAGCAAGTGGTAAAAGTGAGCACAAACAGTATTGCAATGCGTTGAACCAAGGCCTAGGGTTCATACTTTCACTAGTGCAAGTTCTCTCAACAATAATAACATAATTGGATCATATAACTATCCTCAACATGCAACAAAGAGTCACTCCAAAGTCACTAATAGCGGAGAACAAACGAAGAGATTATGGTAGGGTATGAAACCACCTCAAAGTTATCCTTTCTGATCGATCTATTCAAGAGTCCGTAGTAAAATAACATGAAGCTATTCTTTCCGTTCGATATATCATAGAGTTCATACTAGAATAACACCTTAAGACACAAATCAACCAAAACCCTAATGTCACCTAGATACTCCAATGTCACCTCAAGTATCTGTGGGTATGATTATACGATATGCATCACACAATCTCAGATTCATCTATTCAACCAACACAAAGAACTTCAAAGAGTGCCCCAAAGTTTCTACCGGAGAGTCAAGACGAAAACGTGTGCCAACCCCTATGCATAAGTTCACGGAACTCGCAAGTTGATCACCAAAACATACATCAAGTGGATCACGTGATATCCCATTGTCACCATAGATAAGCACATGCAAGACATACATCAAGTGTTCTCAAATCCTTAAAGACTCAATCCGATAAGATAACTTCAAAGAGAAAACTCAATTCATCACAAGAGAGTAGAGGGGGAGAAACATCATAAGATCCAAATATAATAGCAAAGCTCGCGATACATCAACATCGTGCCGACTCAAGAACACGAGAGAGAGAGAGAGAGAGAGAGAGAGAGATCAAACACATAGCTACTGGTACATACCCTCAACCCCGAGGGTGAACTACTCCCTCCTCATCATGGAGAGCGTCGGATGATGAAGATAGCCACCAGAGAGGGATTACCCCCTCCGGCAGGGTGCCGGAACGGGTCTAGATTGGTTTTCGGTGGCTACGGAGGCTTTTGGTGGCGGAACTCCCGATCTATTCTGCTCTTCGATGTTTGGGGGTATATGGATATATATAGGAGGAAGGAGTACGTCGATGGAGCAACGAGGGGCCCACGAGGGTGGAGGGCGTGCCCAGAGGGTGGGCGCGCCCCCCTGCCTCGTGGCTACCTCGTTGATTGCCTGACGTATACTCCAAGTCTCCTGGATTGCTTCCATTCCAAAA
This sequence comes from Triticum urartu, assembly GCF_003073215.2. NCBI lineage: Eukaryota > Viridiplantae > Streptophyta > Magnoliopsida > Poales > Poaceae > Triticum > Triticum urartu. The sequence goes on from NC_053024.1 coordinate 500,835,754, forward strand.
ATAACTCTCCCGAAGGTTTCATTCCGTTTGGACTCCGTTTGATATTCCTTTTCTTTGAAACACTGAAATAGGCAAGAAAACAGCAATTTGGGCTGGGCCTCTGGTTAATAGGTTAGTCCCAAAAATAATATAAAAGTGTATCATAAAGCCCATAAACATCCAAAACAGATAATATAATAGCATGGAACAATCAAAAATTATAGATACGTTGGAGACGTATCAGGCTCCTTCTCAACAGGAGCTGCAAGGACCGGCAGCTCAGCCAACTATTTTTTAAGTGCCTCAAATGCCTCATTAGCAGCATCACTCCAGACAAAGTGATCCGTTTTCTTCATCATCTTGTACAGAGGAATAGCCTTTTCGCCCAGACGGCTTATAAAACGGCTTAAAGCCGCAATACGACCCGCCAAACGATGGACGCTATTAATGCATGCTGGCTTAGCCAACGAAGTGATGGCCTTGATTTTCTTCGGGTTAGATTCAATCCCTAGCTCAGAGACCAGAAAACCCAAGAGATTGCCTGCAGGCACACCAAAAACACATTTGGCCGGGTTAAGCATCATCTTGTAGACCCGGAGGTTATCAAAGGCCTCCTTCAAATCATCTAGCAAGGTCTCCTTATTTCAGGACTTTACAACAATATCATCCACATAAGCATGAACATTGCGTCCTATCTGGTTGTGAAGACAATTCTGGACACAACGCTGATAAGTCGCATGGGCACTCTTGAGCCCGAAAGGCATAGATACATAGCAGAAAGATCCAAAGGGCGTGATGAAAGATGTTTTCTCCTGGTCCTTAACTACCATCTTGATCTGATGATAACCATAATAAGCATCTAAGAAGCTCAAACACTCACAACCCACCGTAGCATCAATGATCTGATAAATACGGGGAAGAGCAAAAGGATCAGTTGGGCAAGCCTTATTAAGGTATATGTAATTCACACACATACGCCAAGTTCCATTTTTCTTAAGTACTAGCACCGGATTAGCCAACCACTCAGGATGAAAAACTTCAACAATGAACCCGGCTACTTCTACCTCTTGAGCACTGCGTTGGTTTTCCCTTGAAGAGGAAAGGGTGATGCAGCAAAGTAGCGTAAGTATTTCCCTCAGTTTTTGAGAACCAAGGTATCAATCCAGTAGGAGACTACACGCAAGTCCCTCGTACCTGCACAAACAAATAAGAACCTCGCAACCAACGCGATAAAGGGGTTGTCAATCCCTTCACGGTCATTTACGAGAGTGAGATCTGATAGAGATAATAAGATAAATAAATATTTTTGGTATTTTTATGATATAGATTGAAATTAAAGATTGCAAAATAAAATAGATGGGAAACTTATATGATAAAAGATAGACCCGGGGCCCATAGGTTTCACTAGAGGCTTCTATCAAGATAGCATAAGTTTTACGGTGGGTGAACGAATTACTGTCAAGCAATTGATATAAAAGTGAATAATTATGAGAATATCTAGGCATGATCATGTATATAGGCATCACGTCCGCGACAAGTAGACCGAAAGGATTCTGCATCTACTACTATTACTCCACACATCGACCGCTATCCAGCATGCATCTAGAGTATTAAGTTCATAAGAACAAAGTAACGCATTAAGCAGGATGACATGATGTAGAGGGATAAACTCAAGCAATGTGATATAAACCCCATCTTTTCATCCTCAATAGCAACAATACAATACGTGCCTTGCTGCCCCTGCTATCACTGGGAAAGGACACCGCAAGATTGAACCCAAAGCTAAGCACTTCTCCCATTGCAAGAAAGATCAATCTAGTAGGCCAAACTAAACTGATAATTCGAAGAGACTTGCAAAGATAACAAATCATACATAAAAGATTTCAGAGAAGAATCAAATATTGTTCATAGATAAACTTGATCATAAACCCACAATTCATCGGATCTCGACAAACACACCGCAAAAAGTTACATCGAATAGATCTCCAAGAAGATTGAGGAGAACTTTGTATTGAGATCCAAAGAGAGAGAAGAAACCATCTAGCTAATAACTATGGACCCGAAGGTCTATGGTAAACTACTCACATCATCGGAGGGGCCATGGAGTTGATGTAGAGGCCCTCCGTGATCGATTCCCCCTCCGGCGGAGCTCCGGAAAAGGTCCCCAGATGGGATCTCATGGGTACGGAAGGTTGTGGTGCTCCTGGATGTTTTCGGGGTATATGGATATATATATATATAGGAGGAAGAAGTACGTCGGTGGACCTACGAGGGGCCCACGAGGGTGGGGGCGCGCCCAGGGGGGCAGGCACGCCTCCTTGCCTCGTGGCCTCCTCATTGATTTCTTGACGTCTACTCCAAGTCCCTGGATCATGTTTGTTCCAAAAGTAACTCTACCGAAGGTTTCATTCTGTTTGGATTCTGTTTGATATTCCTTTTCTGTGTAACACTGAAATAGGCCAAAAACAGCAATTTGCACTGGGCCTTGGGTTAGTAGGTTAGTCCCAAAAATAATATAAAAGTGTATAAATAAGCCCATTAACATCCAAAACAAATAATATAATAGCATGGAACAATCAAAAATTATAGATACGTTGGAGATGTATCAAGCATCCCCAAGCTTAATTCCTGCTCGTCCTCGAGTAGGTAAATGGTAAAAACAGAATTTTTGATGTGGGATGCTACCTAGTATAATTTCTCAATGTAATTTTTTTTATTGTGTCATGAATGTTCAGATCCGCAAGATTCAAGACAAAATTTTAATATTGACATAATAATAATAATACTTCAAGCATACTAACTAAGCAATCATGTCTTCTCAAAATAACAAGGCAAAAGAAAGTTCATCCCTACAAAATCATATAGTTTGGTCATGCTCCATTTTTGTCACACAAGAATGCTCTCATCATGCAAAACCCCGATGACAAGCCAAGCAACTGTTTCACACTTTAGTAATCTCAAATTTTTTTCAACTTTCACGCAATACATGAGCATGAGCCATGGATATAGCACTAGGGGTGGAATAGAATATGATGATGGGGGTTATGTGGAGAAGACAAAAAAGGAGAAAGTCTCACATTGACGCGGCTAATCAACGGGCTAGGGAGATGCCCATCAATTGATGTCAATGCAAGGAGTAGGGATTGCCATGCAATGGATGCACTAGAGCTATAAATGTATGAAAGCTCAATAGAAGAAACTAAGTGGGTGTGCATCCAACTTGCTTGCTCACGAAGACCTAGCGTATTTGAGGAAGACCATTGTTGGAATATACAAGCCAAGTTCTATAATGAAAAATTCCCACTAGAATATGAAAGTGAAAAAACAAGAGACTCTCTATCATAAATATCATGGTGCTACTTTGAAGCACAAGTGTGGAAAAAAGGAGAGTAGCATTACCCCTTTTTATTTCTTTTTTTGGGCCTTTCTTTTTTTGGCATTTCTATTTTTTGGGGACAATGCTCTATTAATGATGATCATCACACTTCTATTTATTTACAACTCAATGATTATAACTCAATACTAGAATAGAATATGACTCTATATGAATGCCTCCGGCGGTGTACCGGGAAGGGTAATGAATCAACAGTGACATGTATGATAAATTATGCATGGTGGCTTTGCCACAAATACGATGTCAGCTACATGATCATGCAAGGAAATATGACAATGATGAAGTGTGTCATAAATGAAATGGTGGAAAGTTGCATGGCAATATATCTCGGAATGGCTATGGAAATGCCATAATAGGTAGGTATGGTGGCTGTTTTGAGGAAGATATAAGGAGGTTTATGTGTGACAGAGTGTATTATATCACGGGGTTTGGATGCACCAACGAATTTTGCACCAACTCTCAAGGTGAGAAAGGGCAATGCATGGTATCGAAGAGGCTAGCAATGATGGAAGGGTGAGAGTGCGTATAATCCATGGACTCAACATTAGTCATAAAGAACTCACATACTTATTGCAAAAATCTACAAGTCATAAAAAACCAAGCATTATGTGCATGCTCACAGGGGGATGGATTGGTAGGAAAAGACCATCGCTCGTCCCCAACCGCCACTCATAAGGAAGACAATCAAAGAACACCTCATGTTTCAAATTTGTTACACAATGGTTACCATGCGTGCATGCTACGGGACTTGCAAACTTCAACACAAGTATTTCTCAAATTCACAACTACTCAACTAGAACACTCTAATATCACCACCTTTATATCTCAAAGCAATTATCAAGTATCAAACTTCTCCTAGTATTCAACGCACTTTTTATTGAAGTTTTTATTATACCGATCTTGGATGCCTATCATATTAGGACTAATTTCATAACCAAAGGAAATTACCATGCTATTCTAAAGGACTCTCAAAATAATATAAGTGAAGCATGAGAGATCAATAATTTCTATAAAATAAAACCACCACCGTTCTCTAAAAAGATATAAGTGAAGCACATAGAGCAAAATTATCTAGCTCAAAAGATATAAGTGAAGCACATAGAGTATTCTAATAAATTCCAATTCATGTGTGTCTCTCCCAAAAGGTGTGTACAGTAAGGATGATTGTGGAAAACTATAAAGCAAAGACTCAAATCATACAATACGCTCCAAGCAAAACACATATATCATGTGGTGAATAAAAATATAGCCTCAAGTAAAGTTACCGATAGAAGAAGATAAAAGAGGGGATGCCTTCCGGGGCATCCCCAAGCTTAGGCTTTTGGTTGTCCTTGAATTTTACCTTGGGGCAGCTTGGGCATCCCCAATCTTAGGCTCTTGCCACTCCTTATTCCATAATCCATCAAATCTTTACCCAAAACTTGAAAACTTCACAACACAAAACTTAAACAAAAAATCTCATGAGCTCCGTTAGTATAAGAAAACGAACCACCACTTAAGGTACTGTAATGAACTCATTCTTTATTTATATTGGTGTTAAACATACTGTATTCCAACTTCTCTATGGTTCATACCCTCCGATACTAGGCATAGATTCATCAAAATAAGCAAACAACAAACAAAAAACAGAATCTGTCAAAAACAGAAAATTCTGTAGTAATCTGTAGGTTTCGAATACTTCTGTAACCCCAAAAAATTTAAAATAAATTTCTGGACGTGAGTAATTTATCTATTAATCATCTGCAAAAATAATCAACCTAATCTCACTCTCCGGTAAAAAATGGCAGCAAATCTCATGAGCGCTAAAGTTTCTGTTTTTTTACAGCAAGATCACAAAGACTTTCCCCAAGTCTTCCCAAAGGTTCTACTTGGCACAAACACTAATTAAAAGCATAAAACCACATCTAAATACAGGCTATATGAATTATTTATTACCACAGAACCAAAAAGCAAGGAACAAAAATAAAATTGGGTTGCCTCCCAGCAAGCGCTATCGTGCAACGCCCCTAGCTAGGCATAAAAGCAAGGATAGATCTAGGTATTATCATATTTGGTATGCAATTCTTCAATAGAACACTTATACCCTTTTGGAATTTCCTTTTTATTAATGATAAAACTCCTAGGAAAGAAATCGAGAAATTCATTTGTAGCAAAAGGTTCCTTAATGAGAGCAAAAAGGTTGGGGTGAACACTTATTGATTTGAGATCCGCATTTTCCTTACTAGAAGATTCACCCCTTTTATCTTTAGGTATGCACATAAACTTGGCAACTCTAGTGGTAGGAGGATTTGGAGTATTTTTCACGGAAGAGAAGGCAGAACCTAAGTTGGTAATAATATCCTCAAGTTTATCAATTCTGGTGGAGTCTTGATCTATCATTTCGTTAACTATGGGTTCTTTTTCTTTAAAAAAATTCAGAGTAACTCCTACCTTAGATCCATATTGGGTAATCTGGTTGTGGATCTTTTTATCCAAATTTTCAATCGACTCTATAGTGGCAACTTTATGTTCAATAATTTCAAGCATTTGCATCACATGTTCCAAAGTTAAAATAGTCCATTAACCAAGAGTGGTGGTGGCCCAAACAAATCTATCATAGCATTATAAGAATCAAAAGTATGGCTACCCAAGAAATTCCCTCCAGTAATGGTATCAAGAATATATCTATTCCAAGGGGTGATGCCTACATAAAAATTGCGAAGAAGAACGGAAGTGGATAGCTTCCTAGTGGATTTATTCTGAGCATTGCAAATTCTGTACCAAGCATCTTTTAAGTTTTCTCCCTCCCTTTGTTTAAAATTAAGAACTTCATGCTCGGGAGTACTAACAACGATAGGAGAACTAGCCATGAGGGAAAATAAACGATCTAACACACGGACACGCAAGAAGCAAGCGAAAAAGAGGCGGACGGAAAAGAGGGCGAATAAAACGGCAAGGGTGAACTGGGGGAGAGGAAAACGAGAGGCAAATGGAAAATAATGTAATGCGAGGGATAAGAGTTTATGATGGGTACTTGGTATGTCTTGACTTGTGCGTAAATCTCCCCGACAACGGCGCCAGAAATCCTTCTTGCTACCTCTTGAGCAATGTGTTGGTTTTTCCCTTGAAGAGGAGAGGGTGATGCAGCAAAGTAGCGTAAGTATTTCCCTCAGTTTTTGAGAACCAAGGTATCAATCCAGTAGGAGACTACACGCAAGTCCCTCGTACCTGCACAAACAAATAAGAACCTCGCAACCAAGGCGATAAAGGGTTGTCAATCCCTTCACGGTCACTTACGAGAGTGAGATCTGATAGAGATAATAAGATAAATAAATTTTTTTCATATTTCTATGATATAGATTGAAATTAAAGATTGCAAAATAAAATAGATGGGAAACTTATATGATAAAATATAGACCCGGGGCCATAGGTTTCACTAGAGGCTTCTCTCAAGATAGCATAAGTTTTACGGTGGGTGAACGAATTACTGTCGAGCAATTGATAGAAAAATGAATAATTATGAGAATATCTAGGCATGATCATGTATATATGCATCACGTCCGCGACATGTAGATCGAAACGATTCTGCATCTACTACTATTACTCCACACATCGACCACTATCTAGCATTCATCTAGAGTATTAAGTTCATAAGAACAGAGTAACACATTAGGCAAGATGACATGATGTAGAGGGATAAACTCAAGCAATATGATATAAACCCCATATTTTTATCCTCGATGGCAACAATACAATACGTACCTTGCTGCCCCTGCTGTCACTGGGAAAGGACACTGCAAGATTGAACCCAAAGCTAAGCACTTCTCCCATTGCAAGAATGATCAATCTAGTAGGCCAAACCAAACTGATAATTCGAAGAGACTTGCAAAGATAACAAATCATACATAAAAGATTTTAGAGAATAATCAAATATTGTTCATAGATAAATTTGATCATAAACCCACAATTCATCGGATCTCGACAAACACACCGCAAAAAGAGTTACATCGAATAGATCTCCAAGAAGATCGAGGAGAACTTTGTATTGAGATCTAAAGAGAGAGAAGAAGCCATCTAGCTAATAACTATGGACCCGAAGGTCTGTGGTAAACTACTCACACATCATCGGAGGGGCCATGGAGTTGATGTAGAGGCCCTCTGTGATCGATTCCCCCTCCGGCGGAGCTCTAGAAAAGGTCCCCAGATGGGATCTCACGGGTACGGAAGGTTGCGGTGGTGGAAATAGGGTTTCGTGGTGCTCCTGGATGTTTTCAGGGTATATGGATATATATAGGAGGACGAAGTACGTCGGTGGAGCTACGAGGGGCCCACGAGGGTGGGGGCGCGCCCAGGGGGGCAGGCGTGCCTCCCTGCCTCGTGGCCTCCTCGTTGATTTCTTGGCATCTACTCCAAGTTCGCTGGATCATGTTTGTTCCAAAAATAACTCTCCCGAAGGTTTCCTTCCATTTGGATTCCGTTTGATATTCCTTTTCTGTGAAACACTAAAACAGGCAGAAAAACAACAATTTGCACTAGGCCTTGGGTTAGTAGGTTAGTCCCAAAAATAATATAGAAGTGTATAAATAAGCCCATTAACATCCAAAACAGATAATATAATAGCATGGAACAATCAAAAATTATAGATACGTTGGAGACGTATCAGCTGCCAAGAGCCAGGCCACCTCTTCTCCAATGGCCTTGCGCCTCTCTTCATTAAAACGACGAAGGAATTGTTTGACTGGCTTAAACTTTGGATCAATATTGAGAGTGTGCTCAGCGAGTTCCCTCGGTACACCTGGCATGTCTGAAGGCTTCCATGCAAAGATGTCCCGGTTCTCATGGATGAACTCGATAAGCACGCTTTCCTATTTCGGATCCATGTTGGCGCTAATAGTGAACTGTTGAGATGAGTCCCAGGACCAAAGTCAACCTGCTTGGTATCATCAGCCAATTTAAACTTCAACAAAGGGTCATGCTCTGTAGTTGGCTTCTTCAATTGAGTCATATCAGCCGTGTCAACGTTGTCTTTGTAAAACTTAAGCTCTTCCGTAGCACAAGAAGACTCAGCATAAGCAGCATCACCTTCCTCACATTCCAAGGCTATCTTGCTATCACCATGTACTATGATGGTCCCTTTGCAACCGGCATCTAAAGTTGCAAATACACATAACACGGTCGCGCCATAAACTTGGTGTAAGTCGGTCGTCCGAACAGAGCATGATAGGGGCACTTAATTTTAACCACTTCAAAATTCAATGTTTTAGCCCTGTAATCATGTTCATTACCAAAAGCCACTTACAAGGCTATCTTACCCATTGGATAAGCTGACTTACTAGGCACCACTCCATGAAACACTATAGAGGACAGCTTAAGATCTTTGTCAGTCAAATTCATTCGGCGAGAAGTATCATAATAAAGGATATTGATACTGCTGCCTCCATCCATAAGCACCTTAGTGAACTTGTAACTGTTGGAAATATGCCCTAGAGGCAATAATAAAAGGATTATTATTGTATTTCCTTATTCATGATAATTGTCTTTTATTCATGCTATAATTGTGTTATCTGGAAATCGTAATACATGTGTGAATACACAGACACCAACATGTCCCTAGTAAGCCTCTAGTTGACTAGCTCGTTGATCAACAGATAGTCATGGTTTCCTGACTATGGACATTGGATGTCATTGATAACGAGATCACATCATTAGGAGAATGATGTGATGGACAAGACCCAATCCTAAACATAGCACAAGATCGTATAGTTCGTTTGCTAGAGTTTTCCTAATGTCAAGTATCTTTTCCTTAGACCATGAGATCGTGTAACTCCCGGATACCGTAGGAGTGCTTTGGGTGTACCAAACGTCACAACGTAACTGGGTGACTATAAAGGTATACTACGGGTATCTCCGAAAGTGTATGTTGGGTTGACATGGATCAAGACTGGGATTTGTCACTCCGTATGACGGAGAGGTATCTCTGGGCCCACTCGGTAATGCATCATCATAATGAGCTCAAAGTGACCAAGTGTCTGGTCACGGGATCATGCATTACGGTACGAGTAAAGTGACTTGCCGGTAACGAGATTGAACGAGGTATTGGGATACCGACGATCGAATCTCGGGCAAGTAACGTACCGATTGACAAAGGGAATTGCATACGGGGTTGCTTGAATCCTCGACATCATGGTTCATTCGATGAGATCATCGAGGAGCATGTGGGAGCCAACATGGGTATCCAGATCCTGCTGTTGGTTATTGACCGGAGAGCCATCTCGGTCATGTCTACATGTCTCCCGAACCCGTAGGGTCTACACACTTAAGGTTCGGTGACGCTAGGGTTGTAGAGATATAATATGCAGTAACCCGAAAGTTGTTCGGAGTCCCGGATGAGATCTCGGACGTCACGAGGAGTTCCGGAATGGTCCGGAGGTAAAGAATTATATATAGGAAGTGCTATTTCGGCCACCGGGACAAGTTTCGGGGTCACCGGTATTGTACCGGGACCACCGGAAGGGTCCCGGGGGTCCACCGGGTGGGGCCACCTATCCCGGAGGGCCCCATGGGCTGAAGTGGGGAGGGGAACCAGCCCATAGTGGGCTGGTGCGGCCCCCAAGGCCCACCCCTTGCGCCTAGGGTTGAAACCCTAGGGTGGGGGGCTCCCCACTTGCCTTGGGGGGCACTCTACCCCCCTTGGCCGCCGCCCCCCCTAGGAGATTGCATCTCCTAGGGCCAGCGCCCCCCCTAGGCCCCCTATATATATTGGCGGGGAGGAAGGGCTTCACACCCATGCCTTTGGTGCCTCCCTCTCCCTCTCCAACACCTTCTCCTCCTCCACAGAGCTTGGCGAAGCCCTACTGCGGTGACCCCTGCATCCACCACCACGCCGTCGTGCTACTGGATCTTCCTCAACCTCTCCTTCCCCCTTGCTGGATCAAGAAGGAGGTGACTTCACGCTGACCGTACGTGTGTTGAACGCGGAGGTGCCTTCCGTTCGGCACTAGGATCTCCGGTGATTTGGATCACGTCGAGTACGACTTCCTCATCCCCGTTCTTTGAACGCTTCCGTGCGTGATCTACAAAGGTATGTAGATGCAATCCGATCACTCATTGCTAGATGAACTCATAGATGGATCTTGGTGAAACCGTAGGAAAATTTTTGTTTTCTGCAACGTTCCCCAACGGTGGCATCATGAGCTAGGTCTATGCGTAGTTCTCTTTGCACGAGTAGAACACAATTTGTTGTGGGCGTAGAACTTTGTTGCCGCTACTAGTCTTATCTTGCTTCAACGGTATTGTGGGATGAAGCGGCCCGGACCAACCTTACACGTACGCTTACGTGAGACCGGTTCCACCGACTGACATGCACTAGTTGCATAAGGTGGCTGGCGGGTGTCTGTCTCTCCCACTTTAGTTGGAGCGGATTCGATGAAAAGGGTCCTTATGAAGGGTAAATAGAACTTGACAAATCACGTTGTGGCTTTCACGTAGGTAAGAAAACGTTCTTGCTAGAACCCTATTACAGCCACGTAAAACTTGCAACAACAATTAGAGGATGTCTAACTTGTTTTTGCAGCAAGTGTTTTGTGATGTGATATGGCCAAAGTTGTGATGAATTATGAATGATATATATGTGATGTATGAGATGTTCATGCTATTGTAATAGGAATCACGACTTGCATGTCGATGAGTATGACAACCGGCAGGAGCCATAGGAGTTGTCTTTATTTTTTGTATGACCTGCGTGTCATTGAGAAACGCCATGTAAATTACTTTACTTTATTGCTAAACGTGTTAGCCATAGTAGTAGAAGTAATAGTTGGCGAGCAACTTCATGGAGACACGATGATGGAGATCATGGTGTCATGCCGGTGACAAGATCATCATGGAGCCCCAAGATGGAGATCAAAGGAGCTATGTGATATTGGCCATATCATGTCACTATTATTATTTGATTGCATGTGATGTTTATCATGTTTTTGCATGTTGTTTACTTAGAACGACGGTAGTAAATAAGGTGATCCCTCATAATAATTTCAAGAAAGTGTTCCCCCTAACTGTGCACCGTTGCGACAGTTCGTTGTTTCGAAGCACCATGTGATGATCGGGTGTGTTAGATTCCGACGTTCACATACAACGAGTGTAAGACAGATTTACACATGCAAACACTTAGGTTGACTTGACGAGCCTAGCATGTACAGACATGGCCTCGGAACACAGAAGACCAAAAGGTCGAGCATGAGTCGTATAGAAGATACGATCAACATGAAGATGTTCACCGATGTTGGCTAGTCCGTCTCACGTGATGATCGGACATGGCCTAGTTAACTCGGATCATGTTATACTTAGATGACTGGAGGGATGTCTATCTGAGTGGGAGTTCATTGAATAATTTGTTTTAGATGAACTTAATTATCATGAACTTAGTCTAAAATCTTTACAACATGTATTGTAGATCAAATGGCCAACGTTGTCCTCAACTTCAATGCGTTCCTAGAGAAAACCAAGCTGAAAGACGATGGAAGCAACAATACGGACTGGGTCTGGAACCTGAGGATCATCCTCATAGCTGCCAAGAAAGATTATGTCCTAGAGGCACCGCTAGGTGACGCACCTGTTCTCCCTGCAGAACAAGACGTTATGAACGCTTGGCGGACATGTACCGATGATTACTCCCTTGTTCAGTGCGGCATGCTTTACAGCTTAGAACCGGGGCTCCAAAAGCGTTTTGAGAGACACGGAGCATATGAGATGTTCGAAGAGCTGAAAATGGTTTTTCAAGATCATGCCCGGGTCGAGAGATATGAAGTCTCCGACAAGTTCTTCAGCTGTAAGATGGAGGAAAACAGTTCTGTCAGTGAGCACATACTCACTATGTCTGGGTTACATAACCGCTTAACTCAGCTGGGAGTTAATCTCCCGGATGACGCGGTCATTGACAGAATCCTTCAGTCGCTTCCACCGAGCTACAAGAGCTTTGTGATGAACTTCAATATGCAGGGGATGGAAAAGACCATTCCTGAAATATTTGCAATGCTGAAATCAGCAGAGGTAGAAGTCAAAAAGGAACATCAAGTGTTGATGGTGAATAAAACCACTAAGTTCAGGAAAGGCAAGGGTAAGAAAATCTTCAAGAAAGACAGCAAGGGAGTTGCCGCGCCCGGCAAGCAAGCTGTCGGGAAGAAGCCAAAGAATGGACCCAAGCCCGAGACTGAGTGCTTTTATTGCAAGGAAAGTGGTCACTGGAAGAGGAACTGCCCCAAATACTTAGCGGACAAGAAGGCCGTCAAAACGAAAGGTATATGTGATATACATGTAATTGATGTGTACCTTACCAGTACTCGCAGTAGCTCCTGGGTATTTTATACCGATGCGGTTGCTCACATTTGTAACTCAAAACAGGAGCTGCGGAAGCGGAGACTGGCGAAGGACGAGGTGACGATGCGCGTCGGGAATGGTTCCAAGGTCAATGTGATCGCCGTCGGCACGCTACCTCTACATTTACCTACGGGATTAGTTTTAAACCTCAATAATTGTTATTTAGTGCCAGCTTTGAGCATGAACATTGTATCAGGATCTCGTTTAATTCGAGATGGCTACTCATTTAAATCCGAGAATAATGGTTGTTCTATTTATGTGAGAGACATGTTTTATGGTCATGCTTCGATGGTGAATGGTTTATTCTTAATGAATCTTGAGCGTAATGCTACACATATTCATAGTGTGAGTACCAAAAGATGTAAGGTTAATGATGATAGTCCCACATACTTGTGGCACTGCCGCCTTGGTCACATAGGTGTCAAACGCATGAAGAATCTCCATGCAGATGGACTTTTAGAGTCTCTTGATTACGAATCATTTGACACATGCAAACCATGCCTCATGGGTAAAATGACCAAGACTCCATTCTCAGGAACAATGGAGCGAGCAACCAACTTATTGGAAATCATACATACTAATGTGTGCGGTCCAATGAGTGTTGAGGCTCGCGGTGGTTATCGTTATGTTCTCACCCTCACTGATGACTTGAGTAGATATGGGTATGTCTACTTAATGAAACACAAGTCTGAGACCTTTGAAAGGTTCAAGGAATTTCAGAGTGAGGTTGAGAATCAACGTGACAGGAAAATGAAGTTCCTGCGATCAGATCGTGGAGAAGAATACTTGAGTCACGAATTTGGCACACACTTAAGAAAATGTGGAATAGTTTCACAACTCACGCCGCCTAGAACACCTCAGCGTAATGGTGTGTCCGAACATCGTAATCGCACTCTATTGGATATGGTGCGATCTATGATGTCTCTTACCGATTTACCGCTATCATTTTGGGGCTATGCTTTAGAGACAGCCGCATTCACTTTAAATAGGGCTCCGTCAAAATCCGTTCAGACGACACCGTATGAGTTATGGTTTGGGAAGAAACCTAAGCTGTCGTTTCTAAAAGTTTGGGGATGTCATGCTTATGTCAAGAAACTTCAACCGGAAAAGCTCGAACCCAAATCGGAAAAATGCGTCTTCATAGGATACCCTAAAGAAACTATTGGGTATACCTTCTACCTCAGATCCGAAGGCAAGATCTTTGTTGCCAAGAATGGATCCTTTCTAGAGAAGGAGTTTCTCTCGAAAGAAGTAAGTGGGAGGAAAGTAGAACTTGATGAAGTATTACCTCTTGAACCGGAAAATGGCGCAACTCAAGAAATGTTCCTGAGGTGCCTGCGCCGACTAGAGAGGAAGTTAATGATGATGATCATGAAACTTCAGATCAAGTTGCTACTGAACTTCGTAGGTCCACAAGGACACGTTCCGCACCAGAGTGGTACGGCAACCCTGTCTTGGAAATCATGTTGTTAGACAACGGTGAACCTTCGAACTATGAAGAAGCGATGGTGGGCCCGGATTCCGACAAATGGCTGGAAGCCATGAAATCCGAGATAGGATCCATGTATGAAAACGAAGTATGGACTTTGACTGACTTGCCCATTGAGCGGCGAGCCATAGAAAATAAATGGATCTTTAAGAAGAAGACAGACGCGGATGGTAATGTGACCATCTATAAAGCTCGGCTTGTCGCTAAGGGTTATCGACAAGTTCAAGGGGTTGACTACGATGAGACTTTCTCACCGGTAGCGAAGCTGAAGTCCGTCCGAATCATGTTAGCAATTGCCGCATTCTATGATTATGAGATATGGAAAATGGACGTCAAAACGGCATTCCTTAATGGTTTCCTTAAGGAAGAATTGTATATGATGCAGCCGGAAGGTTTTGTCGATCCTAAGAATACTGACAAGGTGTGCAAGCTCCAACGCTCGATTTATGGGCTGGTGCAAGCATCTTGGAGTTGGAACATTCGCTTTGATGAGATGATCAAAGCGTTTGGGTTTATGCAGACTTATGGAGAAGCCTGCGTTTACAAGAAAGTGAGTGGGAGCTCTGTAGCATTTCTCATATTATATGTAGATGACATACTTTTGATGGGAAATGATATAGAGCTTTTCGACAGCATTAAGGCCTACTTGAATAAGAGTTTTTCAATGAAGGACCTTGGAGAAGCTGCTTATATATTAGGCATCAAGATCTATAGAGATAGATCAACCTCATAGGTCTTTCACAAAGCACATACCTTGATAAGATATTGAAGAAGTTCAATATGGATCAGTCTAAGAAGGGGTTCTTGCCTGTGTTGCAAGGTGTGAAATTGAGCACAGCTCAATGTCCGACCACGGCAGAAGATATAGAAGAGATGAGTGTCATCCCCTATGCCTCAGCCATAGGTTCTATTATGTATGCCATGCTGTGTACCAGACCTGATGTAAACCTTGCCGTAAGTTTGGTAGGTAGGTACCAAAGTAATCCCGGCAAGGAACACTGGACAGCGGTCAAGAATATCCTGAAGTACCTGAAAAGGACTAAGGAAATGTTTCTCGTTTATGGAGGTGACGAAGAGCTCGTCGTAAAGGGTTACGTCGATGCTAGCTTCGACATAGATCTGGACGACTCTAAGTCACAAACCGGATATGTGTATATTTTGAATGGTGGGGCAGTAAGCTGGTGCAGTTGCAAGTAGAGCGTCGTGGCAGGATCTACATGTGAAGCGGAGTACATGGCAGCCTCGGAGGCAGCGCATGAAGCAATTTGGGTGAAGGAGTTCATCACCGACCTAGGATTCATACCCAATGCGTCGGGGCCGATCAAACTCTTCTGTGACAACACTGGAGCTATTGCACTTGCCAAGGAGCCCAGGTTTCACAAGAAGACCAGGCACATCAAGCGTCGCTTCAACTCCATTCGTGAAAATGTTCAAGATGGAGACATGGATATTTGTAAAGTACATACGGACCTGAATGTAGCAGATCCGTTGACTAAACCTCTCCCTAGAGCAAAACATGATCAACACCAGAATTCCATGGGTGTTCGATTCATCACAATGTAACTAGATTATTGACTCTAGTGCAAGTGGGAGACTGTTGGAAATATGCCCTAGGGGCAATAATAAAAGGATTATTATTGTATTTCCTTGTTCATGATAGTTGTCTTCTATTCATGCTATAATTGTGTTATCCGGAAATCGTAATACATGTGTGAATACACAGACACCAACATGTCCCTAGTAAGCCTCTAGTTGACTAGCTCGTTGATCAACAGATAGTCATGGTTTCCTGACTATGGACATTGGATGTCATTGATAATGAGATCACATCATTAGGAGAATGATGTGATGGACAAGACCCAATCCTAAACATAGCACAAGATCGTATAGTTCGTTTGCTAGAGTTTTCCTAATGTCAAGTATCTTTTCCTTAGACCATGAGATCGTGTAACTCCCGGATACCGTAAGGAGTGCTTTGGGTGTACCAAACTCACAACGTAACTGGATGACTATAAAGGTATACTACGGGTATCTCCGAAAGTGTCTGTTGGGTTGACACGGATCAAGACTGGGATTTGTCACTCCGTATGACGGAGAGGTATCTCTGGGCCCACTCGGTAATGCATCATCATAATGAGCTCAAAGTGACCAAGTGTCTGGTCACGGGATCATGCATTACGGTACGAGTAAAGTGACTTGCCGGTAACGAGATTGAACGAGGTATTGGGATACCGACGATCGAATCTCGGGCAAGTAACGTACCGATTGACAAAGGGAATTGTATACGGGGTTGCTTGAATCCTCGACATCATGGTTCATCCGATGAGATCATCGAGGAGCATGTGGGAGCCAACATGGGTATCCAGATCCCGCTGTTGGTTATTGACCGGAGAGCCATCTCGGTCATGTCTACATGTCTCCCGAACCCGTAGGGTCTACACACTTAAGGTTCGGTGACGCTAGGGTTGTAGAGATATAATATGCAGTAACCCGAAAGTTGTTCGGAGTCCCGGATGAGATCCCGGACGTCACGAGAGTTCCGGAATGGTCCGGAGGTGAAGAATTATATATAGGAAGTGCTAGTTTCGGCCATCGGGAGAAGTTTCGGGGTCACCGGTATTGTACCGGGACCACCGGAAGGGTCCCGGGGGTCCACCGGGTGGGGCCACCTATCCCGGAGGGCCCCATGGGCTGAAGTGGGGAGGGGAACCAGCCCATAGTGGGCTGGTGCGGCCCCCAAGGCCCACCCCTTGCGCCTAGGGTTGAAACCCTAGGGTGGGGGGCTCCCCACTTGCCTTGGGGGGCACTCTACCCCCCTTGGCCGCCGCCCCCCCTAGGAGATTGCATCTCCTAGGGCCAGTGCCCCCCCTAGGCCCCCTATATATATTGGGGGGAGGAAGGGCTTCACACCCATGCCTTTGGTGCCTCCCTCTCCCTCTCCAACACCTCCTCCTCCTCCATAGAGCTTGGCGAAGCCCTGCTGCGGTGACCCCTGTATCCACCACCACGCCGTCGTGCTGCTGGATCTTCCTCAAGCTCTCCTTCCCCCTTGCTGGATCAAGAAGGAGGAGACGTCACGCTGACCGTACGTGTGTTGAACGCGGAGGTGTCGTCCGTTCGGCGCTAGGATCTTCGGTGATTTTGATCACGTCGAGTACGACTTCCTCATCCCCGTTCTTTGAACACTTCCGCGCGTGATCTACAAAGGTATGTAGATGCAATCCGATCACTCGTTGCTAGATGAACTCATAGATGGATCTTGGTGAAACCGTAGGAAATTTTTTGTTTTCTGCAACGTTCCCCAACAGTAACCTCCAACCTGAGGAGCTACCACCAAAGCCAGCTGACTCGGGTTGTCAATCTGGGGCGGGTGATCCTCATGGCTCCATACAATTGGCTGCTCTGACCATTGTAAGTATCGAGGGATCGTCGGCTCAACAGCGCTCACCACTCGTTTATGAACCTTATAATCTCGCTTGCAGAGGCTTGTGGTGAAAACCTAATATTGGCCACTATTCAGCTACTTTGGATTACTCTGATACCCTAACTGTTGTTGTTGATTCCCCTGATTGGGTTGCTGATTATAATTACCCTGATTGCACTGGCCTTGAAAACTAGAATTTGAGCCGCCACCTCCAAAGCCAGGCCCGTGTGAGCCGGATCTTGACCCGTCATGCGGGCCTTTATTATTATTGTGGTCCTGGTGAGAGACAAAATTCTTATATTCCTTCATGATAAAACAATCTTTCCACAGGTGAGTCGACGGTCTATCTTGGTAGCTGTGCTTTGGGCAGGGCTGGTTCAACATCGCTTCAAGGTTGAACCTTGATCCTCCCGTCCGAGGAAATGGCTTACCCTTCCAACGTCGATCGTTATTCTGTGCATTAGTATTAGCCACAAAATCTGACCCGCCGTCAGGCTTCTTACGCTTACCATTACTACCTTGGTTATGACCTGTCATCAGGGCCGGTCCTGAGATTTTGGGGGCCCGGGGCGAACCTAAAACTTAGGGCCCTTTCATATACTCCCCCCATTGCAATGAATTTTTACTAGTGAATTTTTTTATCTCAAGGCTCCTTCATATATTCCCTCCATTGCAATTAATTTATATCACTAAATTTTTTATCATCAAAAACTTCTTTCCAATACAAATTCAATGGTTTGTTTTTTATTACATATAATCCACATTTGGTTGTTCTAATTTATGGTCAAAAACTTCTTTGCAATACTTTTTTTATATAATTGCAGCTGAGCTGCCTATATATTAAGAGGGAGAAAAAAATACAAATAGTGTGTCGCTGCTGGAATCTACACACATACTACTTTTTAATCTTCATGGTAACACAAAGCGCTAAAAATTTGCATCAAAGATTGAACAGTGCAAGCTATATATATATATATGCATGACGTATACAGAGATAAATTACTTAATTAGAATAGATCGAGATTGAAAAAATCTATACCATACACATAGAACGCTAATATAGCAGGACGACCTGCGGTCCATGCTGCGCTCATAACAGTTTAGGTCAGTGCAGGAATTATGGTACTCTTCTAGTCCTATCTTTGTGAATCTTATGAGATGCGTCACGATCTACTGATGGAGCAAATCACATCAAACAACGCAATGCAACAGATGAGCGAACTTGAATCTATTGATAGATAGATATGCAGATAGAACATAGGAAGTGATAAATTAAAGATATGATATACGAGTACCTCGGATCGGTCAGATCTTATCTCAATGATACACGATGTGAATTTGCATCTGGCTCCGGCCGGAGGCGCTCGACGACGTCCATGGGCATCGAGTGGAAACCAGAGAGCGGAGCCGAGTTTGTCGCAGTACTGCACCCTGGCGGCGGTTCGTCCAGTGTGCCAGCAACTCATCTCGCTACCTGGAGCCTGGGATAGGCGTCATTACGGCTTAGCCTCATAAGGAAACCGGCAATTACAGCAAACTTCTTGCGATAATCGTGGATTCGCTACACTGCTAGGCCCTTGCGGCTGCGTACTAATCAATCGGGTCTAATACTTGACTGTTTAGCGTCCCTTCTTCTCAGGCCCATGGGATATGTGCGACCTGGGGGCCCCTGGACCATGGGGGCCCGGGGCGGCCGCCCCCTTGCCCCCCTCAGGGCCGGCCCTGCCTGTCATGTTTGACTGTTGCCCTTTTCCATTGCCATTTTTCTTCCCCTTGTTAGACTTCTCCTCATCAGACTCAGGGTCCTTAGTATTGTCAGAATCGGCGTATTTGATGAGAGCTGCCATGAGCTCCCCCATGTCATTCCAGTGACGTTTGAGCTGCCCTAATTTTTGCTTGAGAGGGGTGAAACGACAATTCTTCTGCAGAATTAAGACAACATAGCCGGTGTTGATGCTATCCGATGAGTGGATAATGGCATAAACCCGTCAGACCCAATGGTGGGCCATCTCATCCTCGCGCTGGACACAGGCGTCTAAGTCGATAATCAATAGAGGTTGTTTGCACATGTCTTTGAAATTCTGAATAAAACATGCTTTCAACTCTGCCCATGAATTGATAGAATTAAGGGGCAATCCCTTCAACCAGGTTCGAGACGGCCCATCCAACATCATGGTGAAGTACTTGGCGCACACAACGTCATTGACATCTAACATCTCGATAGCCAACTCGTAGCTCTCAATCCAGGCTTCAGGAGGTTGATCAGCTGTGTAATTGGCCACCTTTTGGGGACCTTTGAAATTCTTAGGCAACCGCTCACTGCGAAGAGCCGGTGCTAAGCATGGCACACCCACTGTCCTAGAAGTCATCCCGGCTTCTACAGACGCTAAAGAGTTACGCTAGAGCTGTTGATGAGCCGCTAACTAAGCCGCCAACTCCGCCTCTTGACATTCCCTGGCCTGATCCAATAAGGCCTGAACATTGTTATCATCACGCGGCAGGTTATGCCCATGGGGCAGGTTATGGTGCCGCTCACTTCTGGAAACTGCCGACGATTCAATACGCCAGCTATAACTCTGACTCTGACGAGGAGTTGAACGAATTTGATCACGGCTGTATGAGTAAGCCGCCTGCTGAGTCGTCGCTGTTTGGAGAAGCTCCATAGCCTTCCGGGCTTCAACCACCGCGGGAGACTCGCCTTCTACTCGAAGAGCCGCCAACCGTGAAGCCGCGACAATCATATTATCCAGGGGGTTGGAAAAATGACCCGGCGGTGTTGACACCTGCTAAGGAGGGTTTAAGTTCAAATGAGGCGGGTCTGTTACACGCAGTCGAGCCGCCGCCCTGGCCACGGGCGCCTCAGCGACCTGGGTCATGCCGGCAGGGTTGCTTGTTCCTGCCCCAGGTGTATTGACAAGATTCCTTGCCTCAAACTCCGGGGGTAGCCGGCTTTGGTGCCTTCTTCTCATAACGGTGTTTGAGGCGTTCTGGTCGAGATTTAACCGGAAAGTTTTGTAACGCCCCAGATATAACTTTCCCAATTTGTACTCCAACTCTTGTCGTTTCCGGCGTTAAGTTATATTTATTTCTCAGGTTCGGAACTTTGTCTCCGTGTGTTATTTTCATTGTCATGCATCTCATATCATGTCATCATGTGCATTGCATTTGCATACGTGTTCATCTCATGCATCCGAGCATTTTCCCCGTTGTCCGTTTTGCATTCCGGCGCTTCGTTCTCCTCCGGTGGTCATTTCTACCTTTCTTTCATGTGTGGGGATTAAACATTTCCGGATTGGACCGAGACTTGCCAAGCGGCCTTGGTTTACTACCGGTAGACCGCCTGTCAAGTTTCATATCATTTGGACTTCGTTTGATACTCCAACGGTTAACCGAGGGACCGAAAAGGCCTCGTGTGTGTTGCAGCCCAACACCCCTCCAATTTGGCCCAAAACCCACCAAACTCTGCTCCATCATCTAGAGCGTTCGATCACGATCGCGTGGCCGAAAACCGCTCCTCATTTGGACTCTCCTAGCTCCACTTATGCCTATAAATAGGACCCTCCGAATTTCGAATCTCTCCCTCTCCCCGAGACCCTAAAACGCCTCCTCTTGCGCCGCCGGACGCGTCCACGCCGCGCCGGACGTGTCCAGCCGCCGCTGCCACATCGCTCGGGCCAATCGGGCTTCGCCACGTCAGCCGGCCGCCGCCCTCCACCAGCCGCGCGCCGCCACCTGGTCTACCCCGCCGCCTCTCCCGCGCGGGCCTGGGAGGCCCAGATCCGGCCCTCCCAGCCCGGGTCGCCGTCGCCTGCTTCCTCTCTCCCGCGCCGCCCCTTGGCTCCAGGAGACCACGCCGGCCACCGCGCGCCTCCGCCGGCGTCGGCCGCCGGCCGGATCCGCCGCGCCTCGCCTCGGTGGCCCCGCCAGCCGCACGCCTCCGCCGCCCGCCGCCTCGGCTTCCGCTCCGCCGCCCGCCTCCGGCCGCCCCACCGCTCCGGCCACGACCACCGCTGTCGGCCGCCTCTTCCTCGCATCTCCGGCGAGCGCTTTGACTCCAGTGAACAGGGACCCCGGCGATCCTCGTAAAGCGTGCAGATCTGAGATCTGTTTTTTTTCGGTTGACTTTTGTCTCTCTAACCCTAATTTTTGTGCAAACTTTGACCTGCCATATCTCCGCATCTGTAGCTCCGTTTTGGACATATAGTATATCAAAATGTTCGTCTCGACGAGTACATCATTTCATTCCATTGCATCATTTTCATTTGAGTTCATCTTGATGCCCGAAATTCTGTTAGAAGGAGGCTTCGTGAGTTAATTGTCAGATCTGCTAGTTCATCTTAGACTTTTGTCATTTTTGCCATGATTGTTGTGTGCATGATATGTCTGTGAGTCCTTCATATGTTTTGTTAAGCATCTTGTTATCTTTCCAGAGGTGCAACCCATGCATTTTTAGGATGTGTGTGGTGACTTTCGCAAGCTTGCAAAGTGAGGCACACGGTAAATCTGTTTTCAGGGACTTAGTAATTTCACTAAGTCTGGGATTATTTAGTTCATGATGCCATATGTTCATGCTGTTTCCTAGTGATCCGTGCCTATTTTAAGGATGAGCAGTAAAGGAGTTTTGTTAATCTTGTTATGCTCTATCCATCCATGTATTTACTTGCAATTATGGAGCACCCTAGCTTGAGTCAATCGAGCTCTACTTTTGCTTCGTTGTGAATCTGGGCAGATCATCAACTCGTTTGCGATTTTGCCGATGCTATTGTAGTTGATCCGTGCATGCTATGCCATCGTTCTTGCCATGTATAGCTAGCATTTTGTGCCTTCTTAATGGATGTATGCTTATCTTGCCATGACTTGCACCGTGGTGAGTGCATCGAGCTCGTTTACATGCCTTCGTGAGTTATATTTCAGCATGTCTCAGTTTTCACTAAGTCTGAAAACTGATTATGTTTTAGCTATGTTCGTGTGCTCGTTAGTATATTTTGTGATCTCTTTTGGCCCCAGGTCACTTAGGGTCTTTTGTTAAGCTTGTTGAGTAGCTCCATGCCATGTTCTTATTTGTCTTAATCAGGTCCTGTAGCATGTTGTTTTGCTGCTCCGAAGAGGGCTTCATGATCTGAAACTTCAGACAAGTGTTAATTTCACTAAGTCTGAAATCTGTTTTGCATTTGTGTTTTTGCCATGCTTGTTCGAACCTCATAATGGATGAATTGGCCATGGCTCAGTGCTAGTCTTTTGTTAAGAATTTTGAATGCTTCCCTGCCATGTATTTTGTTGTCATGTTTGGGTGCTGTAGCATGTTCATCTCATTGCATTTAGATGCCTACTTGCTGTAAATCGCAGACCGGTGTCATTCTTAAATCGCTTGCCATTTCCAAACCGTAACTCCGATTCCGGCGTTCTTTATATCGTTTTCAAGCGATTTCATCCCATCTTTCCAGTGGCACACTTAGTTTTTCCAAGTTGAGGCCAGGTTCATGCATTTCCTGTCATATCTTGCATTTTGCATCCCGCATCGCATCCCGCATAGCATACCATCATTGCATCTTATTGTCTGAGTTTGCACGTGGTTGATTGTATCCTTGTTGCTTTTTTGTCTTGTTTGGGTAGAGCCGAGAGACGAGTTCGCTAACGAGGAGCCCATTGAGTTTGCTTTTGAGGATCCAGTCAACTCTGACAGCTTTGCAGGCAAGATGATCATACCCTCGAAATCACTACTATCTTTGATATGCTAGTTTGCTCGCTCTTTTGCTATGCCAATGCTACGATGCCTACCTTTTGCTTGTCAGCCTCCCAATTGCCATGTTGAACCTCTAACCCACCATGTCCTAGCAAACCGTTGATTGGCTATGTTACCGCTTTGCTCAGCCCCTCTTATAGCGTTGCTAGTTGCAGGTGTAGATTGGAGCCGTTCCTTGTTGGAACATTTACTTACTTGCTGGGATATCATTATATTGCTATGCTATCTTAATGCATCTATATACTTGGTAAAGGGTGGAAGGCTCGGCCTCTCGCCTAGTGTTTTGTTCCACTCTTGCTGCCCTAGTTTCCGTCATATCGGTGTTATGTTCCCGGATTTTTGCGTTCCTTACACGGTTGGGCTATAATGGGAACCCCTTGATAGTTAGCCTTGATTAAAGCTTTTCCAGCAATGCCCAACATTGGTTTTACCATTTGCCACCTAGCCTCTTTTTTCCTTGGGTTTCCGGAGCCCGAGGGTCATCTTTATTTTAGCCCCCCACGGGCCAGTGCTCCTCTGAGTGTTGGTCCGAACTAGAGCCCTGTGCAGCGCCCCCTCGGGGAAACTCGAGGTTTGGTTTTAGTTGTATGGATTGCTCATCTGAGTGTGCCCTGAGAACGAGATATGTGCAGCTCCTATCGGGATTTTTCGGCACATTCGGGCGGTGTTGCTGGTCTTGTTTTAACCTGTCGAAATGTCTTGTTGTACCGGGATACCGAGTCTGATCGGAACGTCTCGGGTGGAGGTCTATTCCTTCGTTGACCGTGAGAGCTTGTCATGGGCTAAGTTGGGACTCCCCTGCAGGGATTGAACTTTCGAAAGCCGTGCCCGCGGTTATGGGCAGATGTGAATTTGTTAATGTCCGGTTGTAGATAACTTGAACATAAACTTAATTAAAATGAATCAACCGTGTGTGTTACCGTGATGGCCCCTTCTCGGCGGAGTCCGGGAAGTGGACACGGTGTTGGAGTAATGCTTGCGCAGGTTGTTCTTCTAGATTCTCGCTCGCGCTTTGCCTCCTCTTCTCGCTCTCTTTTGCGTATAAGTAAGCCACCATATATGCTAGTCGCTTGCTGCAACTCCACACATATTTTCCTTACCCCTTCCTATAAGCTTAAATAGTTTTGATCGCGAGGGTGCGAGATTGCTGAGTCCCCGTGGCTCACAGATACTATAACTCCAGATGCAGGTCCAGGTGATTCCGCTCCATGTGACGCATACGAGCTCAAGTGGGAGTTCGACGAGGACTCTCAACGTTACTATGTCTCTTTTCCTGATGATCAGTAGTGGTGCCCAGTTGGGGTTTGATCGGGACCGTGTCGCATGTTGGGTTTTCTTCTATTTTGGCGCCGTAGTCGGGCCATGAGTGCTTGGATGATGTATGTTATTTATGTTCTTTGATGTGACGTGGCGAGTGTAAGCCAACTATGTATCTCCCCTTTTATTCTATATATTACATGGGATGTTGTGATGATTGCCTAACTTGCGACATTGCTTTCAATGCGGTTATGTCTCTAAGTCGTGCCTCGACACGTGGGAGCTATAGCCGCATCGAGGGCGTTACAAGTTGGTAATCAGAGCCTTCCCCGACCTTAGGAGCCCCATTGCTTGATCGTTTTTAGCAGCCGAGTTGTGTCTAGAAAAATGTTCTGAGTCATTTAGGAATTATATATCGGAGAGCTTAGGAATTCTTTTTACTTCCCAGTCTCCTCATCGCTCTGGTAAAGTATCCTGACGTAGAGTTTTGACTCTTCTCTTCGCAAATTTCACTAAAAAAAATTTAGGATCACGCGAGTATCTTGGAATCGTTCCGTTGGCTTATGATGAGAACATTGTCTTGGTGCCTCCTGTCAGGGGTTTAGTGGAAGTGTCCCGGGGAGTTGAGCTCTGAGGTGTTGTCATCATAATTTTATCGTTGCAATTCTAGAATACTTGAGATATGTTCGCCGACATCGAAAATCTCTTTTATGCAGTTCGTTGGTGAGATAACCTCGACGCCACCCAGTACTGGGGCGGGAGTTCGGGAGTATCGCCATAACTTGTATAACGGATGCTTTTCGAAGGTTGAGGTAGATGGTTTCCGAAGGTTTCTTGGTTATGTGTTAAAGGATGGATACAGCTGGATGTAGGATTTGCTAGATTTGGGTGAGATATTATGCTTCCCCTGTATCCCCAACACCTGATTGCATAACCGGAAAGTTTCGGGAGTTTCATAGGTGGGAATTCTCGTAGCTCTAGTTCTTCTTCCACGGATATTGGTTTGAGATTGGGATTTCTTACCGATTATTCGTTCTTGAGCCGTACCTTGCTGATTTACGTCTTCTACCTTAAGTCTGCGTGGTTTCGCAATTTAGGGATATGTGACCACTTCAAGAGAAATGCATTCGTTCATTTTGTTCGGATGTGAAGACTTTATGCTGCAATTTTCATTCTGTTGGTTTTAGCTTCATTTATCTGTCTATGTGCTAACGGTGGTCAACCTCTTCAGGATGGCTCCCGCTAAGAGCACCAGTCAGAACCAGAATCAAGATCCGCCACCACCTCCACCTCCTCCGGAGGCATGGCAAGCTGTGATGGCCGCAACCAATGCAAACACACAGTTGATCATGCAAATCCTCCAAGAGCACAATCAAGGCAGGCAAGGGAATCAAGGCAACAATCAGAATCATTTTGCTACACTGAACCAGTTCCTTGCTAATGGTCCAAAGACGTTCAGCAATTGTGTTGAGGCTTCCGATGCTGACGATTGGCTTGTGGATCTGGGTAAGCATTTTGAGTGCAGCAACGTCAGGCCTGAAGATTTCGTCAAGTTCGCTTCCTTCCAACTCAAAGATCAAGCTGCAGAATGGTTCCAGCAGTACAAGGATTCCAGAGGTGGACGTCTGATCACTTGGGATGATTTCCGTCAAGATTTCCGAGCTCATCACATCCCTCAAAGTGTGGTTGAAAGTAAGCGTCAGGAATTCCGCAATCTGAAGCAAGGCTCTTTGTCTGTCTATGACTACAACAAGCTGTTCCAGAAGCTCGCCCGCTTTGCCAAGCAGGACGTCCCAGATGAGAAGAGCATGATATACCAGTTCAGGGGTGGTCTCAGAGAAGAAATTTAGCTCGCTCTTGTCCTCTTTGAGCCGTTGAGATACGATGAGTTCTACAACATGGCACTGAAGCAAGAGGCTGCTCAGTTGAGGTGTGATGCTTCCAGGAAGCGAGTCAGAGATGCTACTCCTTCTTCCTCTACTCTAGTGGCCAAGCAGCAGAAGTATTGGCTTCCTCCTCCTCCATTCCGTCAGCCGTATCAGCAGAAGAGAAAAGGTGGCAGTGGTTCTTCCCCCCCCCCCAACCCCGGCTTTCAGAACAAGTCTTCATCTCAACCTCCAAGATCGAGTGCTCCGTACCACCGTCCGCTTTCAGAGGTCACGTGCAACAAGTGCCAAGAAAAGGGTCACTATGCCAACAAGTGTTTCAACCAGAGGCATCTTCCTCCTCCTCCTCCTCCTGTGAGATCGGCAAGTACAGCAGTGGTCAAGCATAATCCCAAGCATGCCAAGGTCAATTTGATGAACGCAGCTCAGGCAGAGGATTCTTCATATGTCATCATGGGTAACCTTCCTGTTAATGATATTCCTGCAAAAGTACTTTTTGATACTAGTGCATCGCATTGTTTCATGTCGAGACCTTTTGCATCTAAGCATGATTTTGTTACTCAAGTGTTGTCGAAACCGTTGGCTATTGTTTCTCCGGCCCGTCAAATGACATCTCGAGTATGTGTTCCGGATGTTACTATCACTTTGGGTGACTATAAGTTCTTGTCCTCTCCAAATGTTCTTGGTGATTCGGATATTGATCTTATTCTCGGAATGGATTGGCTTTCTAAGCACAAGGCTCAGCTCGATTGTGTAGCCAGGCAGATTCAATTGACTCATTCGTCTGAGGAAGTTATCGTCTTTGCCGCTCGGGATAATACCATCCGTCTGTTTTCTCTCAATGAGAAGGGTGAACTGGATGCTATCTTGCAAATTCCAGTCGTTTGTGAATATCAAGACGTCTTTCCAGAAGAGCTTCCAGGAATGCCTCCGCACCGGCCAGTTGAATTCGTTATTGATCTTGAGCCCGGCACGGAACCTGTGTGCAAACGTCCTTACAAGCTCGGACCTGAAGAGTTGAAGGAGCTGAAGAAACAACTCGATGAGCAAGAAAGAATGGGTCTCATCCGGCCTAGTTCTTCTCCGTGGGGTTGTGGTGTTCTTTTTGTGAAGAAGAAGGATGGATCGGACCGACTTTGTGTTGATTACCGTCCATTGAACAAGAAGACCATCAAGAACAAATACCCACTTCCCAACATCAATGAGCTGTTCGAACAACTCAAAGGTGCTCAAGTATTCTCCAAGCTTGATCTCCGTATGGGTTATCATCAGATTCGTATCCGTGAGCAAGATATTCCCAAGACGGCTTTCAGGACAAGCTTTGGTTCATATGAATACACTGTCATGTCTTTTGGCCTCGTCAATGCTCCTCCGACGTTCTCTCGCATGATGAACTTCATCTTCAACGCCTACACCAATGACTTCGTTTTGGTCTATCTCGACGACATTCTGGTTTTCTCCAAGAATAAGGAAGATCATGCCAAGCACTTGCGTTTGGTGCTTGATAAGCTCAGGGAACATCAGTTCTACGCCAAGTTCTCCAAGTGTGAATTTTGGCTCGATGAGGTTCTTTATCTTGGTCATATCATCTCTGCCAAGGGCATTGCCGTGAATCCTGAGAAGGTGTCTGCAATTGTGAATTGGGAACCTCCTCAGAACGTGAAGCAACTCCGCAGTTTCCTCGGTCTCGCAAGCTATTGCCGAAGATTTGTTGAAAACTTTTCTAAGATCGCAAAGCCTCTCTCAAATCTTCTTCAGAAGCACGTCAAGTACGTTTGGTCTCCGGAGTGTGATATTGCTTTCAACACTTTGAAAGAGAAGTTGATCACTGATCCAGTTTTGACTCCGCCTGATGAATCCAAGCCGTACGAGGTCTTTTGTGATGCCTCTCTCCAAGGTCTTGGCGTAGTTTTGATGCAAGAGAAGAAAGTTGTTGCTTATACCTCTCGCCAGCTGAAGCCTAATGAGAAGAACTACCCCACTCATGATCTCGAGTTGGCGGCAGTTGTGCATGCTCTTTTGACTTGGAGACATCTTCTATTGGGAAGAAAAGTGGATATTTTCACTGATCACAAGAGTCTCAAGTACATCTTCACTCAGCCTAATCTCAACCTCAGGCAAACTCGATGGGTCGAAATGATTCAAGAGTATAATCCGAGTATCGAGTATACTCCAGGCAAGGCCAATGTGATCGCTGACGCTTTGAGCAGGAAAGCGTATTGCAACAGTCGGATTCTTAAACCTTATCAACCCGAGCTTTGTGAAGCTTTCCGCAAACTGAATATGCAAGTTGTTCCTCAAGGTTTCCTCGCCAACCTTCAAGTCTCTCCTACCTTAGAAGACCAGATTCGCCAAGCCCAGCTTCTTGATGCTATGGTGAAAAAGGTGAAGATTGGGATTGGTAAGAGTCAGTCCAAGTACAAGTGCTACCGCCTTGATGACAAGGACACTCTCTTCTTCGAGGATCGAATTGTTGTACCCAAAGGTGAACTTCGTAAAGTGATCATGAACGAGGCTCACAATTCTCTCCTCTCCATCCACCCTGGGAGTACGAAGATGTATCAGGACCTCAAGCAAGCTTATTGGTGGACTCGAATGAAGCGCGAGATCGCTCAATTCGTCAATGAATGTGATGTCTGCAGAATAATGAAGGCAGAGCACCAAAGGCCAGCAGGTCTCCTCCAACCTCTTGACATTCCAAAATGGAAGTTTGATCACATTGAAATGGACTTCGTGACTGGGTTTCCAAAGTCCAAGCATGGCAATGATGCTATATTCGTTGTCATCGACAAACTCACCAAAGTGGCTCACTTTCTGCCTATCAAAGAGTCGATCACTGCAGCTCAATTGGCGGAACTCTATACCTCTCGAATTGTCTCTCTGCATGGTATCCCTCAAGTGATATCTTCGGACCATGGCAGCATCTTTACCTCCAAGTTTTGGGATTCGTTTCAGAAGGCCATGGGCACCAACATCCGTTTCAGCACTGCTTTCCATCCTCAAACAAGCGGTCAAGTCGAGCGTGTCAACCAGATTCTTGAAGATATGCTCAGGGCTTGTGTGATCTCCTTCGGCATGAAGTGGGAGGATTGTCTTCCTTATGCTGAATTCTCCTACAACAACCGTTTTCAAGCAAGTTCGGGCAAGGCCCCATTTGAAATTCTGTATGGCAGGAAGTGCCGTACCCCTCTCAACTGGTCTGAAACCGGTGAACGTCGGCTGCTGGGTAATGACTTAATCACAGAGGCAGAAGAAATGTGCAAAGTCATTTGTGATAACCTCAAAGCAGCCCAATCCCGCCAGAAGAGCTACTATGATAGTAAGCATCGTGATTTGGCCTTCGAGATCGGAGATCATGTTTACCTCCGCGTCTCTCCTATGAAAGGTACTCGTCGCTTCGGTATCAAAGGGAAGCTTGCCCCCAGATACGTGGGACCTTTCAAGATTGTCAGCAAGAGAGGCGACCTCGCCTATCAACTCGAGCTTCCTTCAAACTTTGCAAATGTTCATGATGTGTTCCATGTCTCTCAGCTTCGAAAGTGCTTCAAGACTCCTGACCGCACAGTCAACTTCGAGGACATTGAGCTCCAAGAAGATCTCTCTTATCGTGAGCACCCAGTTGCTATTCTTGAAGAGACTGAACGCAAGACTCGCAACAAATCAATCAAATTTCTCAAAGTCAAGTGGTCACACCATTCCGACCGTGAAGCTACCTGGGAACGCGAGGATCACCTCCGTTCTGAGTACCTAGCGTTCTTTCAGTCCTAGATCTCGGGACGAGATACTTTCGTAGTGGTGGAGTGTTGTAACACCCCAGATATAACTTTCCCAATTTGTACTCCAACTCTTGCCGTTTCCGGCGTTAAGTTATATTTATTTCTCGGGTTCGGGTCTTTGTCTCCGTGTGTTGTTTTCGTTGTCATGCATCTCATATCATGTCATCATGTGCATTGCATTTGCATACGTGTTCATCTCATGCATCCGAGCATTTTCCCCGTTGTCCGTTTTGCATTCCGGCGCTTCGTTCTCCTCCGGTGGTCATTTCTACCTTTCTTTCGTGTGTGGGGATTAAACATTTCCGGATTGGACCGAGACTTGCCAAGCGGCCTTGGTTTACTACCGGTAGACCGCCTGTCAAGTTTCGTATCATTTGGACTTCGTTTGATACTCCAACGGTTAACCGAGGGACCGAAAAGGCCTCGTGTGTGTTGCAGCCCAACACCCCTCCAATTTGGCCCAAAACCCACCAAACTCTGCTCCATCATCTAGAGCGTTCGATCACGATCGCATGGCCGAAAACCGCTCCTCATTTGGACTCTCCTAACTCCACTTATGCCTATAAATAGGACCCTCCGAATTTCGAATCTCTTCCTCTCCCCGAGACCCTAAAACTCCTCTCGCGCCGCCGGACGCGTCCACGCCGCGCCGGACGTGTCCAGCCGCCGCTGCCACCTCGCTCGGGCCAATCGGGCTTCGCCATGTCAGCCGGCCGCCGCCCTCCACCAGCCGCGCGCCGCCACCTGGTCTGCCCCGCCGACTCTCCCGCGCGGGCCTGGGAGGCCCAGATGCGGCCCTCCCAGCCCGGGTCGCCGCCGCCCGCTTCCTCTCTCCCGCGCCGCCCCTTGGCTCCAGGAGCCCGCGCCGGCCACCGCGCACCTCCGCCGGCGTCGGTCGCCGGCCGGATCCGCCGCGCCTCGCCTCGGTGGCCCCGCCAGCCGCACGCCTCCGCCGCCCGCCGCCTCGGCTTTCGCTCCGCCGCCCGCCTCCGGCCGCCCCACCGCTCCGGCCACGACCACCGCTGCCGGCCGCCTCTTCCTCGCATCTCCGACGAGCGCTTCGACTCCGGTGAACAGGGACCCCGGCGATCCTCGTAAAGCGTGCAGATCTGAGATCTGTTTTCTCGGTTGACTTTTGTCTCTCTAACCCTATTTTTTGTGCAAACTTTGACCTGCCATATCTCCGCATCCGTAGCTCCGTTTTGGACATATAGTATATCAAAATGTTCGTCTCGACGAGTACATCATTTCATTCCATTGCATCATTTTCATTTGAGTTCATCTTGATGCCCGAAATGCTGTTAGAAGGAGGCTTCGTGAGTTAATTGTCAGATCTGCTAGTTCATCTTAGACTTTTGTCATTTTTGCCATGATTGTTGTGTGCATGATATGCCTGTGAGTCCTTCATATGTTTTGTTAAGCATCTTGTTATCTTTCCAGAGGTGCAACCCATGCATTTTTAGGATGTGTGTGGTGACTGTGCAAGCTTGCAAAGTGAGGCATCCGGTAAATCTGTTTTCAGTGACTTAGTAATTTCACTAAGTCTGGGATTATTTAGTTCATGATGCCATATGTTCATGTTGTTTCCTAGTGATCTGTGCCTCTTTTGAGGATGATCAGTAAAGGAGTTTTGTTAATATTGTTATGCTCTATCCATTCATGTCTTTACTTGCAATTATGGAGCACCCTAGCTTGAGTCAATCGAGCTCTACTTTTGCTTCGTTGTGAATCTGGGCAGATCGTCAACTCGTTTGCAATTTTGCCGATGCTATTGTAGTTGATCCGTGCATGCTATGCCATTGTTCTTGCCATGTCTAGCTAGCATTTTGTGCCTTCTTAATGGATGTATGCTTATCTTGCCATGACTTGCACCGTGGTGAGTGCATCGAGCTCGTTTACATGCCTTCGTGAGTTATATTTCAGCATGTCTCAGTTTTCACTAAGTCTGAAAACTGATTATGTTTTAGCTATGTTCGTGTGCTCGTTAGTATATTTTGTGATCCCTTTTGGCCCCAGGTCACTTAGGGTGTTAAGCTTGTTGAGTAGCTCCATGCCATGTTCTTATTTGTCTTAATCAGGTCCTGTAGCATGTTGTTTTGCTGCTCCGAAGAGGGCTTCATGATCTGAAACTTCAGACAAGTGTTAATTTCACTAAGTCTGAAATCTTTTTTGCATTTGCGTTTTTGCCATGCTTGTTTGAACCTCATAATGGATGAATTGGCCGTGACTCTGTGCTAGTCTTTTGTTAAGCATCTTGAATGCTTCCCTGCCATATATTTTGTTGTCATGTTTGGGTGCTGTAGCATGTTCATCTCATTGCATTTAGATGCCTACTTGCTGTAAATCGCAGACCGGTGTCATTCTTAAATCGCTTGCCATTTCCAAACCGTAACTCCGATTCCGGCGTTCTTTATATCGTTTTCAAGCGATTTCATCCCATATTTCCAGTGGCACACTTGGTTTTTCCAAGTTGAGGCCAGGTTCATGCATTTCCTGTCATATCTTGCATTTTGCATCCCGCATCGCATCCCGCATAGCATACCATCATTGCATCTTATTGTCTGAGTTTGCACGTGGTTTATTCTATCCTTGTTGCTTTTTTTGTCTTGTTTGGGTAGAGCCGGGAGACGAGTTCGCTAACGAGGAGCCCGTTGAGTTTGCTTTTGAGGATCCAGTCAACTCTGACAGCTTTGCAGACAAGATGATCATACCCTCGAAATCACTACTATCTTTGGTATGCTAGTTTGCTCGCTCTTTTGCTATGCCAATGCTACGATGCCTACCTTTTGCTTGTCAGCCTCCCAATTGCCATGTTGAACCTCTAACCCACCATGTCCTAGCAAACCGTTGATTCGCTATGTTACCGCTTTGCTCAGCCCCTCTTATAGCGTTGCTAGTTGCAGGTGTAGATTGGAGCCGTTCCTTGTTGGAACATTTACTTACTTGTTGGGATATCATTATATTGATATGTTATCTTAATGCATCTATATACTTGGTAAAGGGTGGAAGGCTCGGCCTCTCGCCTAGTGTTTTGTTCCACTCTTGCCACCCTAGTTTCCGTCATATCGGTGTTATGTTCCCGGATTTTTGCATTCCTTACACGGTTGGGCTATAATGGGAACCCCTTGATAGTTCGCCTTGATTAAAGCTTTTCCAGCAATGCCCAACATTGGTTTTACCATTTTCCACCTAGCCTCTTTTTTCCTTGGGTTTCTGGAGCCCGAGGGTCATCTTTATTTTAGCCCCCCACGGGCCAGTGCTCCTCTGAGTGTTGGTCCGAACTAGAGCCCTGTGCAGCGCCCCTCGGGGAAACTCGAGGTTTGGTTTTAGTTTTACAGATTGCTCATCTGAGTGTGCCCTGAGAACGAGATATGTACAGCTCCTATCGGGATTTTTCGGCACATTTGGGCGGTGTTGCTGGTCTTGTTTTAACCTGTCGAAATGTCTTGTTGTACCGGGATACCGAGTCTGATCGGAACGTCTCGGGTGGAGGTCTATTCCTTCGTTGACCGTGAGAGCTTGTCATGGGCTAAGTTGGGACTCCCCTGCAGGGATTGAACTTTCGAAAGCCGTGCCCGCGGTTATGGGCAGATGGGAATTTGTTAATGTCTGGTTGTAGATAACTTGAACATAAACTTAATTAAAATGAATCAACCGTGTGTGCTACCGTGATGGCCCCTTCTCGACGGAGTCCGGGAAGTGGACACGGTGTTGGAGTAATGCTTGCGCAGGTTGTTCTTCTAGATTCTCGCTCGCGCTTTGCCTCCTCTTCTCGCTCTCTTTTGTGTATAAGTTAGCCACCATATATGCTAGTCGCTTGCTGCAGCTCCACACATATTTGCCTTACCCCTTCCTATAAGCTTAAATAGTTTTGATCGCGAGGGTGCGAGATTGCTGAGTCCCCGTGGCTCACAGATACTATAACTCCAGATGCAGGTCCAGGTGATTCTGCTCCAGGTGACGCATACGAGCTCAAGTGGGAGTTCGACGAGGACTCTCAGCGTTACTATGTCTCTTTTCCTGATGATCAGTAGTGGTGCCCAGTTGGGGTTTGATCGGGACCGTGTCGCATGTTGGGTTTTCTTCTATTTTGGCGCCGTAGTCGGGCCATGAGTGCTTGGATGATGTATGTTATTTATGTTCTTTGATGTGACGTGGCGAGTGTAAGCCAACTATGTATCTCCCCTTTTATTCTATATATTACATGGGATGTTGTGATGATTGCCTAACTTGCGACATTGCTTTCAATGCGGTTATGTCTCTAAGTCGTGCCTCGACACGTGGGAGCTATAGCCGCATCGAGGGCGTTACAAGTTTCTGCTTGAATTCGTTGGGACTCATCTTCCAACGCAGCTCGCCCTATTGCCATCCTAACATTCTCAGCATTAAGTTCCTCCTTAGCCCGAGTTGTCTCATCCCGTAGCTTCGCAACTTCCACCTTATGATGTGCTTGAGTCGCCAGAGTCACCTCTGTAGCTAAGAGAGTCGCCAGAGCATCCAGGAGTTCATATAAAACCTAAACCGGCGGGCGCACAGAGCCGCTGGCCCCGGCCATCGCGGCAGCTATTGGACTAGAGGTCATAGCCGCCGCAGTTAATGAATTCAACATATGTTGTGTTCCATCCATGAAAATAGCATCCCTGCTCGGCGGCTCATAGGAATCTGGAATATTGTCGCCATTGGAACAGCCCGCAAGCCCGCCATCCTGCAATTGGTAGATCGACTCAGTTTCGCCGGTTGAGGACTCATCACCTGAGTAGATGGCTGTCTCTCCACCTGACATAGAACCTTCTTCGAGATCTGCCCCATGAACAAAGCTAACGAAGGCAGGCTTCCCGGCGGGTTGGATCTTGGCGGGTCGTGCGCGCTGGGCCGTCTCGATCGTGTTAGTGCAGATGTCCGGCTCAGGCTCCGACTCTCCAATCTTGCCAATGAAGACGTGAATTCCACCGAAGGGGACCCGGTACTTGTACTCGATTGAGTCAGCCTCAGGACCCCAGCCAGCGTCGTCAATGTAAAGCTTACCGCGGCGACTCTTGGTCATTCTGCCCACAGCATATCCCTTGATCCCTGAGTAGCCGCCCTTCAAGAACTCGAAACCATCGTGCTCTGGCCCCACGGTGGGCGCCAACTATCGTGGATTTGTCACGGTAGATGCCCTAGTGAAAGGACTTAGGTGTGGAGCCATCGCACTAGGTTAGTTTAAAGGGGTTGAACGGGACAAAGGACACAAAGAGTTTACCCAGGTTTGGCCCCTCTCAACGAATAAAAGCCTATGTCTTGCTTCTAGTTGTATTGCTTGAGTTTCGATTACAAGAGAGAGAATACGCTTGACCTAGTTCTCGATTCCTTGTTTCTTGAGTTAATCCGCCGCCGGGTCTCACCTTTATATACACAGGTAGAGACCCGGAGGCTTACAGAGTCCCGGTCGGTTTACACAACGTGACCGGCTCGGTTTCTAACTAATCTTGCCTTACAGAGCAAGTCCTCCTATGGTGGTTCACAGCTCCGGTCCTGGGCCCTTAGCAGGCCTGCCTCTAAGAGCCGTCGTCTTCATACCTTTTCCCTGGGCCTCCTTGGGCTTTCTTCATGTTAAGCCGCCAATGTGTAACCCGGCCCCTCCTCGGCGGGTCACATCTCAAATTTATATTCCCAACAAGTACGACACAGATGACCACTTCACATTCCTGGCGGGGAATCGAGCTCCTGATGGGCCATGGACCCAGCTACAATGGTATGTCAAATGAGACATCCAAGTAGCGATGGATCCGCTCTTGTACTATGATGCGCCATCGCTCTGTCTCTACGGCGCGCCACCTCTCTTGTTGTGTGGAGTGCCACCGCCTCTCCGCGCCATGCGCTAAGGGTCTGTTGCATCCTAGTGATTACGCGCAGCACAACGTTGTTTGACGCATTGAACGGGACGCCCTCGGCCTCAACAGGTCGTGGAGCCTGCACTGGCTCTTGCTCTTCATCCTGCTCGAACTAGAGGTTCATGATGGAGGAGCGCTTCGCCGGGGTTACATGCTTGGAATGGTAGAGGGGCTATAGGTTGCGCTAGCTCTGTTTGTGTGCACTATGTTGTGCCGCCGCCTAGCTTTTAATTATCACCACTCTTGCGGGAAACTGATACATCAGGAACGTATCTGTAAATTTTGATTGTTTCATGTTATTATATTATCACTTTCATATACCTTTAACCTATTAACTTAGTGCCCAGTGCCAACTCCTGTTTTCTGCATGTTTTTTATTTCGTAGGAAATCAATATCTAGGAAGGTCAAAATACGACGCCAATTTTTTTTTGAAAAATCTGGACGACGAAGGACCCTAGAAGCTTCGGGGATGCACGAGAGGAGCAACCATGGGTCCACACGGCCACGTGGTGCGGCCATGCCCTAGGGCACGCCACCAGGGCATGTGGGGCCCACGGGAACTGCCTTACCTCAATTCCACCACCATAATCCCTATAAATACTGAAACCCTTCGATGTATTTTTAGAAGAAATTTATCGCCGTCGCAAGTTCCTGTTTCGCGAAGATCCAATCTGGAGGCTTGTTCGCCATTATTGGAGTCTTCTTTTCATTAACCTTGCTACCTCCATGATGTGTGAGTAGTTCCATTAGGACCTTAGGGTCCATAGTAGTAGCTAGATCTCTCTCTCTCTCCCTCTCTCTTCAATATCATGTTCCTGTGAGCTGATCATGATCAATTCGATGTAATCGATGGTGTGTTTGCTGAGATACGCTGAATTTTCACTTTACGGATCAGATTGTTCATTAAATTCAGTTACATCTTTTGAGGTTTTGTTGTTGTATAATTAAATAGCTTTTCATGTTTTCCAATCTACTTCCTCCGTCCCATAATATAAGAACGTTTTTGACACTACATTAGTGTCAAAAATGCTCTTATATTATGGGACGAAGAGAGTATCTATCTTCTTTGGCCAAGTTCGATGGATTTTTCTTCAAAGGGAGTGGTGCTTTGTAGTGGGTTCAATCTTGTGGTGTTCTAACCCAATGACAATAAGGGCGAAGACAAGTATTGTATTGTTGCCACTAAGGATAAAACAACCCTTTTTCATATTGGTTGATGTGTTTCTCTCTACATTATGTTGCAAACTTAATACCTTGAGATGCATGTTGGATAGCGATTTTGGGGGTGAAGTATTAGTAGTAGATGCATCTAGGTTAACAGTTTACTTATCAAGGAAGTAATGCTTATATGAGATTATATCATAAATGATCATAGTCATAAATATTGCATGTTAATCGCTGCCCAACTCTAATTTGTTTACCATGCCATTTGCCTATTTTTGAGAGAGATGTCACTAGTGAACCTATGGACCCACTGGGTCTATGTCCATTACTGAATTCTTCAACACCATTGACACTTTTATTTTGCCGTGTTATATTGCTATCTACTATGTCTATCATTTGCAGTTTAATCGTGTACTCCCTCCATCCCAAAGTTGTACCAAGCTTGAGACATTTATTTTGGGACTGAGGGAGTAACTAGCAAGACAAGGGATTGATAGCCCTCTTGCCGTTTTGCAGACAAGTTCTTTGTGTCGCATGTGCAGGTGTTGTTCACTTGTTTAGCTTGGGAGACTCCTACTGGATTAACAATCTTGGTTCTTTAAACCGAGGAAAATACTTACTACCGTTCTGCTTCATCCTTACGCTTAGGGGAATCCAACAACTCATGCGGGAGCAAGCAAAAACCGACGAGGGACTGGCAGGAAATGGTGGCATGTTTGAATAACGCCATTAATGGAAAACTTAGGGAAGAAGGAAGAGCGAGCTAGCACGGAATCTTCTGCGTTGTCACAAGTTAACACACACGAGTGGCCTTTAAAAAACCATGTGTGTAACTTTCAAATTTTTACACGCCAGTATTCATACCACGCACAGTGTGCGATGCTTCAAACCATCACAAACATTTCATTTTTGTAAAGCATTTACCAATGAGCGTACACATTGTCAACATTTTGATCGTGCGCGTTATAACGACATATTACACACGCAACTCTACACTTTGATATGTGCCCCTTATCACACACTGTCTTCATACGAAAATCGTGCCTGATGGATGGGTCATCGCACGTGTTTTGTTTTCTGGCACACAAGTTTATTTTTCTACCATTTGTGATGCATCCATCGCACGCGTTTTGTTTTCTGGCACACAAGTTTATTTTTCTACCATTTGTGATGCATGCGTCGCACATAGTTCAGTCCAACAATAGATGTGTTGCCTTAGGCCCATTCTGCACTAGTGAAGGAATCCATGAGATGAGCAAACAAACCATTCACTCAGAAAACATGAGGACCATAACAACTTGGGCAGCTGATATTTTATGTGAACCAAGGTTCTCACAGAGAGACCGAGCAATGATAATCACTGTGATGTGGTCTATTTGGACTTCCCGGAACAGATGGACACATGATGGGGATAAACTCGACCCGGCCAACTCGATGAGGCTTACCCGAGAAGCTCTGGCCCTACTTGATATTCCCGTACAGCACACAAAAGTTTTGCCAGGGCATGGGTGGCGGCCTCCGGAATCAGATCAAGTTAAGATAAACACCGATGCAGCAGTCGTTCATGACGAAGGCAAAAGTGGAGCTGGTGATGTTGCAAGATCATCCACAGCTCTGTTAGGTGCTTGGTGTAAACCACACCCTGGAGTTACTGACCCCATGATAGCGGAGGCCCTTGCAGTTCGGGATGGAGTAATTTTTGCAAATCTCAGAGGGTTTACGCATGTGGTGGTCGAGACTGATAGCCTGGAGGTGGTCAACCTTTGGAACACTCGCCGCAGCAGTCGTTCAGTTGTGGCACCAGTTATCTTAGAAATTGAAGAGCTTTCTGATAGTTTTCATTCTTTTGTAATCGAACATGTAAGTAGATCAGCCAATGGTCCAGCTCATCTTTCTGCAAAGCGTGCTTGCACGGTGACTGGCACCGAAAGCTGGCTTACGGAGACTCCCAGCTTCCTGATCAGCAGCCTTATTGCTGACTGTTCAGAGAATGCTTTCGTTTGAATAAAAGCTCTAAATTCCCTGCAAAAAAATTACTAGTATTTATGTTGTTGTATATACCAAGGGAGGTGAAAGAAAAAAGACAAATCAAACATATAAAATGACAGGACAAAGGCATTGCCAAGGAGCAGTGAGGGCCAATCTTGAACCTCTTCAACCCCTTCATGACATCATTTTCAGAAGAGGAATTTGATGATTTGCCACGGCTTTCTTTGCACTTTGATGATTTGCCCTTGTTTTTATTGACACTGATTTTTTGCCACACCTTTGCCAAAACTTTGATGATTTGCCCCTGACAAGATGGGCCCGCCGTGAAATGTCTAAAATGTCCCTGCAATCCAGATGACCACAGCACAGCCTAGGCCGAGTACCATCTCACCTCTCCCAGCCTGCGATGACCTGCACAAGCCGAAGCCCCGACCTCCGCGTGCTGTGGAAGCTCCCGGCCGTCGCGACTGTCTCCTTCGCGGGGTGCTCGCGCTGCTAGCCTACCTCAGCAGCTCGGTGTGCTGTGGTGACCACGGTTGGTGAGGCAGCGCTGCTTGGCTACAACTGTATGCCGCGGAAGCTCTCGAACGACACGACGGTTGCCGACGTTGGCGGTGACCCTGACTATAGCCAGCAAGGCGGCGCTACTTGGCTACCACTGTATGTCGTGGAAGCTCTCGGACGACGCGACGATTACCGACGTTGGCGCTCACCCTAACCACAACCAGCAAGGCGACGCTGCGTGCGGCGGCGCAGCAAGTAGGCTCGACCTGCGGCTGCCGATCTGGTTGGCCTTCCTCGATTTAGAGCCTTAGAGGAGGTGATGAGGCAAACGCCGCGGCGGGTGCCGGCGCTACGCGCGACGGCTGCAGCGACCGAGCTTGACCTGCAGCCGCGCATGGCAGCCGCAACGACTGGGCTCGACCTGCTCTGGTAGACGGAGATGGGCGTGCATGGCTAGCTGAACATGGCCGTAGAAGCGAACAACATGGCAGCTCGGGCGTCCAACAGGCAAGGGAAGAGGAGCAGCATAGCGAGCCACCGAGGTTGGGGACGAACGGAGAAGTGCAGGCAACCGACAGAGCAGTTCTTGTGAATCGATTCAGTTCAACCAATTTGGGCCGCTTTGATTCAAGGGGTATTTTGATAATCAGTTCAACTGTATTATATGTAAAACAGAATAAATCGGTTAAAAGGGGCAAATCATCAAAGTTTTGCCAAAGGTGTGGCAAAAATTCAGTGTCAATCAAAACAGTGGCAAATCATCAAAGTGCGAAGAAAGCTGTGGCAAATTATCAAAATCCCCTTTTCAGAAAGACACCTCTCCACGTACCAAGATAGCGCACCCAAAAAAGGGAGAAATTAGACCACAAAAAGGGGAAACACAACAGAGAAAACTAACAACCCAAAGACAAAAACAAGACAGCTAGCCACCTTTCACATAACATACAAATACAATTTCTTTAGACAAAACCGCCGACCTAATAATCTCAGGCTAAGTGTAAACCTGAAAACCCAACAAATCCAAACAGAGGAAAACTGGAGAGAAACACACAACCAACCGTATTTTCCCTATATTTTCCCTTAAGACGTCCACAACAACATTGTTCATCTAGCAGCGGCAAGAAAATAACACGCAGACATTACCCCACAGCATCAGAATAGAATCAAAAAACTCGTCAAGCATGTGAACAACAAGCCATTCTAATTTACCAGCATAACAGACATGCAATCAAATGCAAGAGGAAGGCAGCGAAGAAAAGACGCCACTCCGAGCCCGCGAGGATGCAACCATCAAACCCCAACAGGGAAAGACGTCGCTCCCAGCCACTGAGGCCGCAACCGCCAAGACGCCCCTTAAGCCGCCTCCTCGCAGCCGCTGAGCACCCGGCCGAGTCAGATGTCTCTCCCTACAGTCGTCCTTAAGCCACCTCCATGCACAACATCTCTTACCATCTCGAAACCATAGGCGTGCTATGCTGATCGAAAGGACCCACAAGGGTCATGACCCATCCAAAACTGTGAGCCAAATCCAATATTGGATACCTCAATCTGAGAGTTTCATTCATATGCCACCGTTCCGTTTTCCAGTCAGCGCCTTGCAAACTGAGAAAGCCCCAACCAGCTCGAATGTACATTTCGAAGCAGCTGGCTTGAGTTGATTCATATTCAGTATTTTCTGTTACAGACCTTGTAAATCATGTTAACTGAAACAAAAACTAAACAACGAAATTGTCTGTTAACATCCCAGCAGAAGAAAAGAGACAAAACGCCAACGGCTATAGTCCAGAAAACGCAGGCGACACCAAAGCTCTTGGCTGGAGCAGAAGCATCTGTTTTACACATCCGGACTCCAGAGCCTATACACCAAACTACCAATGAACCTAGATTGATCTTCATCAAAGAGCAGCACCATACCATGCTTGACTCCAAGTAATCTGGAAAACAGAAACAAATATATAGGTACATAAGAATGCTAGTAACACAAGGAAATGTAACGAGAATGAAGCACAATCAACAGCAAATTTGGGGATAAACCTATACACGATTCACTTTTCTGGTGAGTTTTTCACAACTGCTTAACATGCAAACACCATAAGCCCTCATGTATTTTCCAACTTATATGTGATGTGGTTCAAGAGAGCTTCACAAAACCAAAAACCAACTGGTCATAATAATTCTATCATCACCGGAACAACTGACACAAGAACTTCCCGCTATTCTTATGTACTCCCTCTGTTTCTAAATACAAGACTTTATAGAGATTTCAATACGGACTACATATGAATGTATATAGACATATTTTAGAGTGTAGATTCACTCATTTTGCTGCATATGTAGTTTGTATTGGAATCTCTAAAAAGGCTTATATTTAGGAACGGAGGGAGTAGAATTCAATAACCATAAATCCATAACGTCCGTTTTTACATACAAGTCAGCTTTACCAAGACAACTGATGCTCAAACCTCAAAGTCTGGACTCTGAGGCCTGGACACTGATTGTCAAGTCAATGGCTCTCATGATGGGGGTACGACAAGTTGGTAACACATCCCTAATGGACTGTAACAGTTAATAAACAAATAACATCATAGTATCAACACCTAATAAAGGCCAGTATCACAAGAATAGATGATCAACATGTGCACCACATGATCAAAGCTGACAAACAAGAATATGTGATAATTAGAGACCAAATTTTAACATATTTGAAACAAATTCCTCTCAGAATTTAGGAAATATTGGCAATTGTACTTCAGCCTATTGGCGAAAGAAGAAGGAAGGCGGCGACCAGGATCTAATGGGAAACTATCTCACAGCCCACTCCATAATCTACCAAGCAACAATACTCATTCATCACCAGCTTAACTAATCTAAGCATGAAACCCCAGTACAAAAGAAGATCTTCAAATGCTTCCAATATAAAA
This sequence comes from Triticum urartu, assembly GCF_003073215.2. Classification (NCBI taxonomy): domain Eukaryota; kingdom Viridiplantae; phylum Streptophyta; class Magnoliopsida; order Poales; family Poaceae; genus Triticum; species Triticum urartu. The sequence goes on from NC_053024.1 coordinate 500,878,508, forward strand.
CAAAACAAAAACTTAACATCAAATCAGCATAACACTAGAGAAAAGATTTTCAGCATTTCCTACTTACAACAGAAAACTATGAATCAGAAACCAATGTATCTAATATAAGCATATAACCACAAATTCTAAACTGGCATACACAAGAGTCGACCATTAGAATTTATCAGATCAGATCAAAGAGGACCTGATAACTAAGAATTTGACCGAACAGAAGATGAGATGCATCATCAACAAATTAAACAATTCGCCTATACGCAGAGCAATCGCGTGTGCGTGGCGGCGAGCCGACCAGACGACGCAGATGCAGCAACACACTGGGAGACTACACGCAAAACATTCATTATCTAGGATTTCCAGGGGGTGTATCATCAACTGACTAATATCTCCTAGATCGCTAGTCGCTATCATAAGTCAGGCCTTGGTCTCTCATAATGCAAAATCGCCAAACATACAATTACTTGAGCATTGCTTTGCACAAATAAAAGGTAGCCTAGATCTCTGGTTACATATGTTCAACATGGGTGAACACCTAAGCATATCAGAACATCTGCATTGGTTCCACATAAGGCAATATAGCATACAAAGACACATCATCAATCCCCTAAGTCTATTACAGTAACCTAAAATCTGACTTTAAGAGGCCAAATTCCTTACCTAAACTCTTATATCAGAGGTAAGCAGGGTTGCTGAGGAACGGCAGTGCAGCAAGAGACATGAGCATCTCCGAGGTACCGTTCTTGGCTTGCTTTACCCTCGAAAGTTGAAGCTGCATGTCCACGAAAGCCTGCATCCGCTTGAGCTCCAGATCCTTGAGGAACTTGATCCGCTGCTTCTCCATCTCCTCTGCATGCCTCTGCTTGGCAGCCTCCATGCGCTCATACATCTCAGCGAATGTCTCCATTGCCATCGCTAGCTCCCCAAAACCTCCAGCCCCGCCCCTCTTCCTTTTGTTGCCGCCACCGCCGCCCCCACCACTGCCAAGAACAGGAGGACCGTTACCACCAGAGTGAGACGACACTGAGCGCGAGGCCGATTGCTGCGAGCCCTCGTCGTCGTCATAGTTGTTGTTGTTATTGTAGCCATCGTCCGAGTCAGAATCCGCAGCGGCCGCAGCTGCGGCGGCCTTATGGAAGAGGTCAGCGGCCGGGAGGTTGGACCCGCGGCGGTAGTTGGGCAGGGGGAGCGCCATCGGCGGCGCCGGCGAGGGCGGCGACGGGGAGCGAGAGGGCGACATGCGCCTCCGCAGCATGGGAAGCGCGCGGGGCGGGGAGGGCTTCTTGGCGGCGGCGGCCGAGAGGGTCGGGCCGACGAGGACGTCGAGCTGGCGGTAGAAGGGCCAGGGGGAGGGCCCGCCCCGCGCCCGCTCGGCCTTGTACTTCTTCTTGAGGGTATCGACCCGGTTCTTGCACTGGATGTCGGTGCGCGGGGGCCGGCGGCGCGCGGAGGCCCCCGGGCGGGTGTTGACGGCGTCGGCGACCTCGCGCCACTGCGGCTGGCGGAGGCTGCCGCGGTTGAGGTCGATGTACCGCGACCCCCAGGCGTCGACGAGGGCGGCCGTCTCGCCCTCGCTCCAGCAGTCCTCCCGGTACGGGAGGTTGGGGTTGGGCGGCGGCAGCTTCCCGTCCATGGCGCCCTCCCAGATCTCTCTCTCAGGAAACCCTAAAAGTCTGGACTAATTTCCCCTCTCGGTGGCTGGAGACGGATGGATGCGAGTCGGGGGCGGCTGGCGACGAGGGGGGAGGGGAATAAAAGAGGGGAGCGGACGGGCGGCGAGGTGGGGAGCGGCGGCCCGTGGGCCGTGACCGTGAGGGAGGCGGACGCGGTGGGCACGTGGATGGGAGGGGAGCGGGCGGAGGCAGTGGGGAACGGCCGCCGTTGGATGGGTGGGGGCGCGGGTTTGACTGACCGGCCGTCGGGGGTGGAGCCGAATTAAAATCGGAAGGCACGGTTGGCCGGCGCGGCACGTCGCGGTGCGGGACGGATGCCGTGCCCAGGGGGGACTCCATACGTACGGGACGGCTCGGCTGGCCGACGTTCGGTCGGCGTGCGCGCGCAGTTGCGTCTCTTTGGTTTTCGGGCGCCGAAAAGGAGAGAGAAACAGTCCGAGCGAGCGAGCGACAGAGGCGGGGTGGCGAGTGGCGACGTGGGTTCGCAGACTTCGGGGATGGATGGTCATGGATGGGTGCGTAGAGGTGGGGCCGCCGTGTATTGAGGCGGCGATTTCGGCTCTTCAGCTTCCTCGTATTAGCTTTTCTCTGAAATTAAACTTTATAAATTTTGACCAAATTTATGGAGAAAAATATTAACATATACAATACCAAATCAATTTCACTAGATTCATTATTGAATGTATTTTCACATTATATAGATATTTTATTGTAATTTTCATATTATTTTCTATAAACTTAGTCAAACTTTATAAAATAAATTAGTCAAAAGTACTGTGCGGACTAAACAAAACGAAGAGAGTAAAAATGTTTGGACGCCATTAATGTCCACACGTTCGTTCTGGAGATCCCCCAGACCGAACGAGACGTTCGGCACGAGCGATCGATCCCACCGAACGGTTTCGTTCGATGGAAGAAACCCCACAGCCGGAATGCACACACAAACCGCCCCATACATGCCCTTTCCATGTAAAAAAATGAAAAAAGAAAATAAATCCCAGTAGAGACACAAAAGAAAGCCCAAATTTTTACTACATTTGCCATTGTTCATAAAAAACACAAATTGGGCTTATAGTAATCACAGCAAAAAAACAAAATTTTGGCTTTATAATGAAAATTTGCCACGACAAATTAACTATGTTTGAAATTTGTCATTAGCGCTTAAAATAAAATTTGTTGTGTGTATTACATTAAAATTGCCATGCCAAAATAAAGGTAAATTTGCCATGAGAAAAAAATAAATTTGGTCGTGGTTGAAAAGCAATGAAAATTTGCCATGGTCCCAAAAAAGTGAAAATTGCCTCAATATTGACCATCCTTTACACTTTTGTCGGGACCCCGATCCTAAGACACACTGATCTAGCATAAGACACATCATATCATTTTGCGGCCTCACGCACGATAACTCATGGCTGCCGCCTTTACCTTGGTCGGGACCGTTTGCGCCTTTTGGCTCACGTATATGATTGCGATGCTAGTATCCATATGACAGAGAACCCGGGTCGATGTGACTAGTCATAAACCAAGGTGGCCCAAACTTACAGGGACAGGCATACATGACCCAGTAATGCACATGTCGGTCAGCAGCGAGTGTAACTGAGTCGTAGCGAGGCTACAAAGGACTCCAGTAAAAATCGCGTGATATTTCCCCATAGGGACATACTCCCTCCGTTCCAAAATAGATGACTCAACTTTGTACTAACTTTTGTACAAAGTTGAGTCATCTATTTTGGAACGGAGGGAGTACATAGGAGCAAAAAGGATACATGTCGGTCAATCCATGTGTTCAGGATGAAAGCACTAAGAGGCATTTCCTCATAAGGAAGGCTATCAAGAATAAACAACTAGGTGTTGAATCTCACACATACCAAAGCATTTCAATAACATACACACAATATGCTCGATATGTGTAGATACACATGACATCACAACATAAATGTATGACTCAAAGTATTTCTTTAAGACCCAACATACAAGGTAATACAAGCAACGGAAGCATAACATGTCTGAATACAGACACCTACAAAAGGAAAAGACTGATAAGCCTGACTATCTACAAGACCCTCCATAGGAACCAGACATCTGTTTAGGATTCCCAAACTAATCGATGAACGTCGAACTCATCGTAGAAACCACTAGTGAGACTGAAGTCTCCTCTGCAAAAATATAAATTAAGCAAATGTGAGTACAAATGTACTCAGCAAGACTTCAATCAGAACTATCTACTTATGCATCAGTATCAACAATGAGGGTTGTTGGGTTTAACTGTAGCAAGCCAGCTTTGACTCAGTGGCTATCTTGTACTACGACTACCAGTATTTTCTTTGGGGTGGGAAAGCGCACATGAATCCACATATTCACCATATCAATACACCACTATAGATCCGCTCCCGTGTCCCTACGGAAAGGCCATTCATGGCACCACGCTTATCTTGCGCAATTTAGAGGATCCACTTCAAGTTGTCTATGAACAATATGAGCATTCTAAGTAGTCCATATCCGAGGACGCGACTATTCAAATAGTTTGATAACCTTGCAGGGTCACACACGCTCTCACCATTTACCACCATATACATGTCATGTATCTTGGCAACCTTCAAGCGGAAGCCTGGCGAGGGTGTCGGCCACAACCTGACTGACCACACAAGACTCTAGTCGAGGTGTATCTCCTATTTGAGGTTGTACCCGTAAAGGAAGTCTGGCCGAGGTTTCACTCACGGCCTCAAACGATGTGTGCATGGTTCTGATACGTCTCCAACGTATCTATATTTTTTGATTGTTCCATGTTGTTATATTATCAATCTTGGATGTTTTATAATCATTTTATAGTCATTTTATGTCATTTTTTGGTGCTAGCCTATTGACATAGTGCCAAGTGCCAGTTGCTGTCTTTTTTGCATGTTTTTTACATCGCGGGAAATCAATACCAAACGGAGTCCAAATGCAACGAAACTTCACGGAGATTTTTTTATGGACCATAAGACACCCAATGGGCCAAGGCAGCACCTGGGGGATGCTCCGAGGGGAGCACAACCCACCAGGGCACGCCAAGAGGCCCAAGCGCGCCTTGGTGGGTTGTGCCCACCTCGGGTGCCCCCCGGACCGCCTCTTTGCTCTATAAATACCCCAATATTGCAGAAACCCTAGGGGAGTCGACGAAAATCAATTCCAGCCGCCGCAGAGTCCAGAACCACCAGATCCAATCTAGACACCATCACGGAGGGGTTCACCACTTCCATTGGTGCCTATCCGATGATGCGTGAGTAGTTCTTTGTAGACCTTCGGGTCCGTAGTTAGTAGCTAGATGTCTTCCTCTCTCTCGTTTGATTCTCAATACAATGGTCTCTTGGAGCTTGTCGGTGTCAAAACCGGCGGATCTCGGGTAGGGGGTCCCGAACTGTGCGTCTAGGCCGGATGGTAACAGGAGGCAAGGGACATGAAGTTTTACCCAGGTTCGGGCCCTCTTGATGGAGGTAAAACCCTACGTCCTGCTTGATTAATATTGATGATATGGGTAGTACAAGAGTAGATCTACCACGAGATCGGAGAGGCTAAACCCTAGAAGCTAGCCTATGGTATGATTGTTGTTCTGTATGTTGTCCTACGGACTAAAACCCTCCGGTTTATATAGACACCGGAGAGGGTTAGGGTTACACAAAGTCGGTTACAATGGTAGGAGATCTACATATCCGTATCGCCAAGCTTGCCTTCCACGCCAAGGAAAGTCCCTTCCGGACATGGGACGAAGTCTTCAATCTTGTATCTTCATAGTCCAGGAGTCCGGCTGAAGGTATAGTCTGGCCATCCGGACACCCCCTAATCCAGGACTCCCTCAGTAGCCCCCGAACCAGGCTTCAATGACGACAAGTCCGGCGCGCAGATTGTCTTCGGCATTGCAAGGCGGGTTCCTGTTGGGGAACGTAGCAGAATTTTAAAATTTTCTACGCATCACCAAGATCAATCTATGGAGTCATCTAGAAACTAGGGAGAAAGGAGTGCATCTACATACCCTTGTAGATCGCGCGTGGAAGCGTTCAAGAGAACGGGGTTGATGGAGTCGTACTCGACGTGATCCAAATCATCGATGACCAAGTGCCGAACGGACGGCACCTCCGCGTTCAACACACGTACAGTTGGGAAGATGTCTCCTCCTAATTGATCCAGCAAGGGGGAAGGAGAGGTTGATGAAGATCTAGCAGCACGACGGCGTGGTGGTGGAAGCAACGGTGATCTCGGCAGGGCTTCGCCAAGCGTAGGGAGACGGAGGAGTGTCACGGGAGGGAGAGGGACAGGCCAGGGGCATGGGTGCGGCTTCCCTCCCTCCCCCCACTATATATAGGGTGCCTAGGGGGGGCGCCGGCCCTAGGAGATCCAATCTCCTAGGGGGGCGGCGGCCAAGGGGGTGCCTTGCCCCCCAAGGCAAGGGTGGCGCCCCCCACCCCTAGGGTTTCCAACCCTAGGCGCAGGGGAAGGCCCAAGGGGGGCGCACCAGCCCACTAGGGGCTGGTTCCCCTCCCACTTCAGCCCATGGGGCCCTCTGGGATAGGTGGCCCCACCCGGTGGACCCCTGGGACCCTTCCGGTGGTCCCGGTACAATACCGATTACCCCCGAAACTTTCCCGATGGCTGAAACTTGACTTCCTATATATAAATATTCACCTCCAGATTATTCCGGAACTCCTCGTAATGTCCGGGATCTCATCCGGGACTCCGAACAACTTTCGGGTTACTGTATGCTAATATCTTAACAACCCTAGTGTCACTGAGCCTTAAGTGTGTAGACCCTACGGGTTCGGGAGACATGCAGACATGACCGAGACACCTCTCCGGTCAATAACCAACAGTGGGATCTGGATACCCATGTTGGCTCCCACATGCTCCACGATGATCTCATCGGATGAACCATGATGTCGAGGATTCAATCAATCCGTATACAATTCCCTTTGTCAATCGGTACGTTACTTGCCCGAGACTCGATCGTCGGTATCCCAATACCTCGTTCAATCTCGTTACCGACAAGTCACTTTACTCGTGCCGTAATGCATGATCCCGTGATGAACCACTTGATCACATTGAGCTCATTATGATGATGCATTACCAAGTGGGCCCAGAGATACCTCTCCGTCATACGGAGTGACAAATCCCAGTCTCGATTCGTGCCAACCCAACAGACACTTTCGGAGATACCTGTAATGTACCTTTATAGTCACCCAGTTACGTTGTGACATTTGGCACACCCAAGGCACTCCTACGGTATCCGGGAGTTGCACAATCTCATGGTCTAAGGAAATGATACTTGACATTCGGAAAAGCTACAACAAACGAACTACACGATCTTTGAGCTATGCTTAGGATTGGGTCTTGTCCATCACATCATTCTCCTAATGATGTGATCCCGTTATCAATGACATCCAATGTCCATAGTCAGGAAACCATGACTATCTTTTGATCAACGAGCTAGTCAACTAGAGGCTCACTAGGGACGTGTTGTGGTCTATGTATTCACACATGTATTACGATTTCCGGATAACACAATTATAGCATGAACAATAGACAATTATCATGAACAAAGAAATATTATAATAACCATTTTATTATTGCCTCTAGGGCATATTTTCAACAGTCTCCCACTTGCACTAGAGTCAATATTCTAGTTACATTGTGATGAATCGAACACCCATGCAGTTCTGGTGTTGATCATGTTTTGCTCTAGGGAGAGGTTTAGTCAATGAATCTACCACATTCAGGTCCGTATGTACTTTACAAATCTCTATGTCTCCATTTTGAACACTTTCATGAATGGAGTTGAAGCGACGCTTGATATGCCTGGTCTTCCTGTGAAACCTGGGCTCCTTGGCAAGGGCAATAGCTCCCGTGTTATCAAATAAGAGAGTCATCGGGCCCGACGCATTGGGTATGACTCCTAGGTCGGTAATGAACTCCTTCACCCAGACTGCTTCTTGTGATGCCTCCGAGGCTGCCATGTACTCCGCTTCACATGTAGATCCCGCCACAACGCTTTGCTTGCAACTGCACCAGCTTACTGCCCCACCATTCAAAATATACACGTATCCGATTTGTGACTTAGAGTCATCCAGATCTGTGTCGAAGCTAGCATCGACGTAACCCTTTATGATGAGCTCTTCGTCACCTCCATACACGAGAAACATGTCCTTAGTCCTTTTCAGGTACTTCAGGATATTCTTGACCGCTGTCCAGTGTTCCATGCCGGGATTACTTTGGTACCTTCCTACCAAACTTACGGCAAGGTTTACATCAGGTCTGGTACACAACATAGCATACATGATAGACCCTATGGCCGAGGCATAGGGGACGACACTCATCTTTTCTCTATCTTCTGTCGTGGTCGGGCATTGAGCCGTGCTCAATCTTGTACCTTGCAATACAGGCAAGAACCCCTTCTTTGACTGATCCATTTTGAACTTCTTCAATATCTTGTCAAGGTACGTACTCTGTGAAAGACCAATGAGGCGTCTCGATCTATCTCTATAGATCTTGATGCCTAATATATAAGCAGCTTCTCCAAGGTCCTTCATTGAAAAACACTTGTTCAAGTAGGCCTTTATGCTTTCCAAGAATTCTATATCATTTCCCATCAACAGTATGCCATCCACATACAATATGAGAAATGCTATAGAGCTCCCACTCACTTTATTGTAAATGCAGGCTTCTCCATAACTCTGCGTAAACCCAAACGCTTTGATCATCTCATCAAAACGAATGTTCCAACTCCGAGATGCTTGCACCAGCCCATAAATCAAGCGTTGGAGCTTGCACACCTTGTCAGCATTCTTAGGATCGACAAAACCTTCCAGCTGCATCATATACAATTCTTCCTTAAGGAAACCATTAAGGAATGCCGTTTTGACGTCCATTTTCCATATCTCATAATCATAGAATGTGGCAATTGCTAACATGATTCGGACGGACTTCAGCTTCGCTACGGGTGAGAAAGTCTCATCGTAGTCAACCCCTTGAACTTGTCGATAACCCTTAGCGACAAGCCGAGCTTTATAGATGGTCACATTACCATCCGCGTATGTCTTCTTCTTAAAGATCCATTTATTTTCTATGGCTCGCCGATCATTGGGCAAGTCAGTCAAAGTCCATACTTCGTTTTCATACATGGATCCTATCTCGGATTTCATGGCTTCCAGCCATTTGTCGGAATCCGGGCCCGCCATCGCTTCTTCATAGTTCGAAGGTTCACCGTTGTCTAACAACATGATTTCCAAGACAGGGTTGCGTACCACTCTGGTGCGGAACGTGTCCTCATGGACCTACGAAGTTCAGTAGTAACTTGATCTGAAGTTTCATGATCATCATCATTAACTTCCTCTCTAGTCGGTGCAGGCACCTCAGGAACATTTTCTTGAGCTGTGCCACTTACCGGTTCAAGAGGCAATACGTCATCAAGTTCTACTTTCCTCCCACTTATTTCTTTCGAGAGAAACTGTTTCTCTAGAAAGGACCCATTCTAGGCAACAAAGATCTTGCCTTCGGATCTGAGGTAGAAGGTATACCAAACAGTTTCTTTAGGGTATCCTATGAAGACGCATTTTTCCGACTTGGGTTCGAGCTTTTCAGGTTGAAGTTTCTTGACATAAGCATCGCATCCCCAAACTTTTAGAAACGACAGCTTAGGTTTCTTCCCAAACCATAATTCATACGGTGTCGTCTCAACAGATTTCTATGGAGCCCTATTTAAAGTGAATGCGGCAGTCTCTGGAGCATAGCCCCAAAATGACAGCGGTAAATCGGTAAGAGACATCATAGATCGCACCATATCCAATAGAGTGCGATTACGATGTTCGGACACACCATTACACTGAGGTGTTCCAGGCGGCGTGAGTTGTGAAACTATTCCACATTTTCTTAAGTGTGTGCCAAATTTGTGACTCAAGTATTCTCCCCCACGATCTGATCGCAAGAACTTGATTTTCTTGTCACGTTGATTCTCAACCTCACTCTGAAATTCCTTGAACTTTTCAAAGGTCTCAGACTTGTGTTTCATTAAGTAGACATACCCATATCTACTCAAGTCATCAGTGAGGGTGAGAACATAATGATAGCCACCACGAGCCTCAACACTCATTGGACCGCACACATCAGTATGTATGATTTCCAATAAGTTGGTTGCTCGCTCCATTGTTCCTGAGAACGGAGTCTTGGTCATTTTACCCATGAGGCATGGTTCGCACGTGTCAAATGATTCGTAATCAAGAGACTCTAAAAGTCCATCGGCATGGAGCTTCTTCATGCGTTTGACACCTATGTGACCAAGGCGGCAGTGCCACAAGTATGTGGGACTATCATTATCAATCTTAATTCATGCAATAATTGTGTTATCCGGAAATCGTAATACATGTGTGAATAATAGACACCAACATGTCCCTAGTAAGCCTCTAGTTGACTAGCTCGTTGATCAACAGATAGTCATGGTTTCCTGACTGTGGACATTGGATGTCATTGATAACGAGATCACATCATTAGGAGAATGATGTGATGGACAAGACCCAATCCTAAACATAGCACAAGATCATATAGTTCGTTTGCTAGAGTTTTCCAATGTCAAGTATCCTTTCCTTAGACCATGAGATCGTGTAACTCCTGGATACCGTAGGAGTGCTTTGGGTATACCAAACGTCACAACGTAACTGGGTGACTATAAAGGTATACTACGGGTATCTCCGAAAGTGTCTGTTGGGTTGACACGGATCAAGACTGGAATTTGTCACTCCGTATGACGGAGAGGTATCACTGGGCCCACTCGGTAATGCATCATCATAATGAGCTCAAAGTGACCAAGTGTCTGGTCACGGGATCATGCATTATGGTACGAGTAAAGTGACTTGCCGGTAACGAGATTGAATGAGGTATTGGGATACCGACGATCGAATCTCGGGCAAGTAACATACCGATTGACAAAGGGAATTGTATACGGGGTTGCTTGAATCCTCGACATCGTGGTTCATCCGATGAGATCATCGAGGAACATGTGGGATCCAACATGGGTATCCAGATCCCGCTGTTGGTTATTGGCCGGAGAGTCGTCTCGGTCATGTCTATGTGTCTCCCGAACCTGTAGGGTCTACACACTTAAGGTTCAGTGACGCTAGGGTTGTAGGGATATGTATATGCAGTAACCCGAATGTTGTTCGGAGTCTCAGATGAGATCCCGGACGACACGAGGAGTTCCAGAATGGTCCGGAGGTAAAGAATTATATATAGGAAGTGCTATTTCGGCCATCGGGACAAGTTTCGGGGTCACCGGTATTGTACCGGGACCACCGGAAGGGTCCCGGGGGTCCACCGGGTGGGGCCACCTATCCCGGAGGGCCCCATGGGCTGAAGTGGGAAGGGATCCAGCCCAAAGTGGGCTGGGGCGCCACTTCCCCCTAGGTCCCATGCGCCTAGGGTGGGGGAAACCCTAAAGGAAGAGTCCTAGAAGGGGAAGGCACCTCCTAGGTGCCTTGGGGAGGAGGGATTCCTCCCTTGGCCGCCGCCCCCCTAGGCCCCCTATATATAGTGGGGGGAAGGGAGGACCTCTCACCTTTGCCTTTTGTGCCTCCCTCTCCCTCTCCAACACCTCCTCCTCCTCCATAGTGCTTGGCGAAGCCCTGCCGGAGTACTGCAGCTCCATCACCACCACGCCGTCGTGCTGCTGCTGGAGCCATCTTCCTCAACCTCTCCTTTCTCCTTGCTGGTTCAAGAAGGAGGAGACGTTACGCTGACCGTACGTGTGTTGAACGCGGAGGTGCCGTCCGTTCGGTGCTAGGATCTCCGGTGATTTGGATCACGTCGAGTACGCCTTCCTCATCCCCGTTGTTTGAACGCTTCCGCGCGTAATCTACAAAGGTATGTAGATGCAATCCGATCACTCGTTGCTAGATGAACTCCTAGATGGATCTTGGTGAAACCGTAGGAATTTTTTTTGTTTTCTGCAACGTTCCCCAACAGTGGCATCATGAGCTAGGTCTATGCGTAGTTCTCTTGCATGAGTAGAACACAATTTGTTGTGGGCGTTGATGTTGTCAACTTTCTTGCCACTACTAGTCTTATCTTGCTTCAACGGTATTGTGGGATGAAGCGGCCCGGACCAACCTTACACGTACGCTTACGTGAGACCGGTTCCACCGACTAACATGCACTAGTTGCATAAGGTGGCTGGCGGGTGTCTGTCTCTCCCACTTTAGTTGGAGCGGATTCGATGAAAAGGGTCCTTATGAAGGGTAAATAGAAGTTGACAAATCACATTGTTGCTTTCACGTAGGTAAGAAAACGTTCTTGATAAAACCCTACTTCAGCCATGTAAAACTTGCAACAACAATTAGAGGACGTCTAACTTGTTTTTGCAGCAAGTGCTTTGTGATATGATATGGCCAAAGTTGTGATGAATGATGAATGATCTATATGTGATGTATGAGATGTTCATGCTATTGTAATAGGAATCATGACTTGCATGTCGATGAGTATGACAACCGGCGGGAGCCATAGGAGTTGTCTTTATTTTTGTATGACCTGCGTGTCATTGAGAAACGCCATGTAAATTACTTTACTTTATTGCTAAACGCGTTAGCCATAGTAGTAGAAGTAATAGTTGGCGAGCAACTTCATGGAGACACGATGATGGAGATCATGATGATGGAGATCATGGTGTCATGCCGGTGACAAGATGATCATGGAGCCCCAAGATGGAGATCAAAGGAGCTATGTGATATTGGCCATATCATGTCACTATTATTATTTGATTGCATGTGATGTTTATCATGTTTTTGCATCTTGTTTACTTAGAACGACGGTAGTAAATAAGATGATCCCTCATAATAATTTCAAGAAAGTGTTCCCCCTAACTGTGCACCGTTGCGATAGTTCGTTGTTTCGAAGCACCACGTGATGATCGGGTGTGATAGATTCCAACGTTCACATACAACGGGTGTAAGACAGATTTACACATGCAAACACTTAGGTTGACTTGACGAGCCTAGCATGTACAGACATGGCCTCGGAACACAGAAGACCGAAAGGTCAAGCATGAGTCGTATAGAAGATACAATCAACATGAAGATGTTCACCGACGTTGGCTAGTCCGTCTCACGTGATGATCGGACACGGCCTAGTTAACTCGGATCATGTTATACTTAGATTGCAGGAGGGATGTTTATTCTAAGTGGGAGTTCATTGAATAATTTGATTAGATGAACTTAATTATCATGAACTTAGTCTAAAATTTTACAATATGTCTTGTAGATCAAATGGCCAACGTAGTCCTCAACTTCAACGCGTTCCTAGAGAAAACCAAGCTGAAAGACGATGGCAGCAACTACACGGACTGGGTCCGGAACCTGAGGATCATCCTCATAGCTGCCAAGAAAGATTATGTCCTACAAGCACCGCTAGGTGACGCACCTGTTCTCCCTGCAGAACAAGACGTTATGAACGCTTGGCAGGCACGTACCGATGACTACTCCCTCGTTCAGTGCGGCATGCTTTACAGCTTAGAGCCGGGGCTCCAAAAATGTTTTGAGAGACACGGAGCATATGAGATGTTCGAAGAGCTGAAAATGGTTTTCCAAGCTCATGCCTGGGTCGAGAGATATCAAGTCTCCGACAAGTTCTTCAGCTGTAAGATGGAGGAAAATAGTTCTATCAGTGAGCACATACTCACTATGTCTGGGTTGCATAACCGCTTGACTCAGCTGGGGGTTAATCTCCCAGATGACGCGGTCATTGACAGAATCCTTCAGCCGCTTCCACCGAGCTACAAGAGCTTTGTGATGAACTTCAATATGCAGGGGATGGAAAAGACCATTCCTGAAGTATTTGCAATGCTGAAATCAGCAGAGGTAGAAGTCAAAAAGGAACATCAAGTGTTGATGGTGAATAAAACCACTAAGTTCAAGAAAGGCAAGGGTAAGAAAACCTTCAAGAAAGACGGCAAGGGAGTTGCCGCGCCCGGCAAGCAAGCTGCCGGGAAGAAGCCCAAGCCCGAGACTGAGTGCTTTTATTGCAAGGAAAGTGGTCACTGGAAGCGGAACTGCCCCAAATACTTAGCGGACAAGAAGGCCGGCAAAACAAAAGGTATATGTGATATACATGTAATTGATGTGTACCTTACCAGTACTCGTAGTAGCTCCTGGGTATTTGATACCGGTGCAGTTGCTCACATTTGTAACTCAAAGCAGGAGCTGCGGAATAAGCAGAGACTGGCGAAGGACGAGGTGACGATGCGCGTCGGGAATGGTTCCAAGGTCGATGTGATCGCCGTCGGCACGCTACCTCTACATTTACCTACGGGATTAGTTTTGAACCTCAATAATTGTTATTTAGTGCCAAGTTTGAGCATGAACATTGTATCAGGATCTCGTTTAATTCGAGATGGCTACTCATTTAAATCCGAGAATAATGGTTGTTCTATTTATATGAGAGATATGTTTTATGGTCATGCTCCGATGGTGAATGGTTTATTCTTAATGAATCTCGAGTGTAATGCTACACATATTCATAGTGTGAATACCGAAAGATGTAAGATTGATAATGATAGTCCCACATACTTGTGGCACTGCCGCCTTGGTCACATAGGTGTCAAACGCATGAAGAAGCTCCATGCCGATGGACTTTTAGAGTCTCTTGATTACGAATCATTTGACACGTGCGAACCATGCCTCATGGGTAAAATGACCAAGATTCCGTTCTCAGGAACAATGGAGCGAGCAACCAACTTATTGGAAATCATACATACTGATGTGTGCGGTCCAATGAGTGTTGAGGCTCGCGGTGGCTATCGTTATGTTCTCACCCTCACTGATGACTTGAGTATATGGGTATCTCTACTTAATGAAACACAAGTCTGAGACCTTTGAAAAGTTCAAAGAATTTCAGAGTGAGGTTGAGAATCAACGTGACAGGGAAATCAAGTTCCCGCGATCAGATCGTGGAGGAGAATACTTGAGTCACGAGTTTGGCACACACTTAAGAAAATGTGGAATAGGTTCACAACTCACGCCGCCTGGAACACCTCAGCGTAATGGTGTGTCCGAACGTCGTAATCGCACTCTATTAGATATGGTGCGATCTATGATGTCTCTTGCCGATTTACCGCTATCTTTTTGGGGCTATGCTTTAGAGACTGCCGCATTCACTTTAAATAGGGCTCCGTCGAAATCCGTTGAGACGACACCGTATGAATTATGGTTTGGGAAGAAACCTAAGCTGTCGTTTCTAAAAGTTTGGGGATGCGATGCTTATGTCAAGAAACTTCAACCTGAAAAGCTCGAACCCAAGTCGGAAAAATGCATCTTCATAGGATACCCTAAAGAAACTATTGGGTATACCTTCTACCTCAGATCCGAAGGCAAGATCTTTGTTGCCAAGAATGGATCCTTTCTAGAGAAAGAGTTTCTCTCGAAAGAAGTAAGTGGGAGGAAAGTAGAACTTGATGAAGTATTTCCTCTTGAACCAGAAAATGGCGCAACTCAAGAAAATGTTCCTAAGGTGCCTGCACCGACTAGAGAGGAAGTTAATGATGATGATCATGAAACTCGGTTTGTCACTAAGGGTTATCGACAAGTTCAAGGGGTTGACTACGATGAGACTTTCTCACCGGTAGCGAAGCTAAAGTCCGTCCGAATCATGTTAGCAATTGCCGCATTCTATGATTATGAGATATGGCAAATGGACGTCAAAACGGCATTCCTTAATGGTTTCCTTAAGGAAGAATTGTATATGATGCAGACGGAAGGTTTTGTCGATCCTAAGAATGCTAACAAGGTGTGCAAGCTCCAACGCTCGATTTATGGGCTGGTGCAAGCATCTCGGAGTTGGAACATTCGCTTTGATGAGATGATCAAAGCGTTTGGGTTTACGCAGACTTATGGAGAAGCCTGCGTTTACAAGAAAGTGAGTGGGAGATCTGTAGCATTTCTCATATTATATGTAGATGACATACTTTTGATGGGAAATGATATAGAACTCTTGGACAGCATTAAGGCCTACTTGAATAAGAGTTTTTCAATGAAGGACCTTGGAGAAGCTACATATATATTAGGCATCAAGATCTATAGAGATAGATCAAGACGCCTCATAGGTCTTTCACAAAGCACATACCTTGATAAGATATTGAAGAAGTTCAATATGGATCTGTCTAAGAAGGGGTTCTTGCCTGTGTTGCAAGGTGAGAAATTGAGCTCAGCTCAATGTCCGACCACGGCAGAAGATATAGAAGAGATGAGTGTCATCCCCTATGCCTCAACCATAGGTTCTATTATGTATGCCATGCTGTGTACCAGACCTGATGTAAACCTTGCCGTAAGTTTGGTAGGAAGGTACCAAAGTAATCCCGGCAAGGAACACTGGACAGCGGTCAAGAATATCCTGAAGTACCTGAAAAGGACTAAGGAAATGTTTCTCGTTTATGGAGGTGACGAAGAGCTCGTCGTAAAAGGTTACGTCGACGCTAGCTTCGACACAGATCTGGATGACTCTAAGTCACAAACCGGATACGTGTATATTTTGAATGGTGGGGCAGTAAGCTGGTGCAGTTGCAAGCAAAGCGTCGTGGCGGGATCTACATGTGAAGCGGAGTACATGGCAGCCTCGGAGGCAGCGCATGAAGCAATTTGGGTGAAGGAGTTCATCACCGACCTAGGAGTCATACCCAATGCGTCGGGGCCAATCAAGCTCTTCTGTGACAACACTGGAGCTATTACACTTGCCAAGGAGCCCACGTTTCACAAGAAGACAAGGCACATCAAGCGTCGCTTCAACTCCATTCGTGAAAATGTTCAAGATGGAGACATAGATATTTGTAAAGTACATACGGACCTGAACGTAGCAGATCCATTGACTAAACCTCTCCCTAGAGCAAAACATGATCAACACCAGAATTCCATGGGTGTTCGATTCATCACAATGTAACTAGATTATTGACTCTAGTGCAAGTGGGAGACTGTTGGAAATATGCCCTAGAGGCAATAATAAAAGCATTATTATTATATTTCCTTGTTCATGATAATTGTCTTTATTCATGCTATAATTGTGTTATCCGGAAATCGTAATACATGTGTGAATAATAGACACCAACATGTCTCTAGTAAGCCTCTAGTTGACTAGCTCGTTGATCAACAGATAGTCATGGTTTCCTGACTGTGGACATTGGATGTCATTGATAACGAGATCACATCATTAGGAGAATGATGTGATGGACAAGACCCAATCCTAAACATAGTACAAGATCGTATAGTTCGTTTGCTAGAGTTTTCCAATGTCAAGTATCCTTTCCTTAGACCATGAGATCGTGTAACTCCCGGATACCGTAGGAGTGCTTTGGGTATACCAAACGTCACAACGTAACTGGGTGACTATAAAGGTATACTACGGGTATCTCCGAAAGTGTCTGTTGGGTTGACACGGATCAAGACTGGAATTTGTCACTCCGTATGACGGAGAGGTATCACTGGGCCCACTCGGTAATGCATCATCATAATGAGCTCAAAGTGACCAAGTGTCTGGTCACGGGATCATGCATTACGGTACGAGTAAAGTGACTTGCCGGTAACGAGATTGAACGAGGTATTGGGATACCGACGATCGAATCTCGGGCAAGTAACATACCGATTGACAAAGGGAATTGTATACGGGGTTGCTTGAATCCTCGACATCGTGGTTCATCCAATGAGATCGTCGAGGAACATGTGGGAGCCAACATGGGTATCCAGATCCCGCTGTTGGTTATTGGCCGGAGAGTCGTCTCGGTCATGTCTACGTGTCTCCCGAACCTGTAGGGTCTACACACTTAAGGTTCAGTGACGCTAGGGTTGTAGGGATATGTATATGCAGTAACCCGAATGTTGTTCGGAGTCCCGGATGAGATCCCGGACGTCACGAGGAGTTCCAGAATGGTCCGGAGGTAAAGAATTATATATAGGAAGTGCTATTTCGGCCATCAGGACAAGTTTCGGGGTCACCGGTATTGTACCGGGACCACCGGAAGGGTCCCGGGGGTCCACCGGGTGGGGCCACCTATCCCGGAGGGCCCCATGGGCTGAAGTGGGAAGGGATCCAGCCCAAAGTGGGCTGGGGCGCCACTTCCCCCTAGGGCCCATGCGCCTAGGGTGGGGGAAACCCTAAAGGAAGAGTCCTAGAAGGGGAAGGCACCTCCTAGGTGCCTTGGGGAGGAGGGATTCCTCCCTTGGCCGCCGCCCCCCTAGGAGATTGGATCTCCTAGGGCCGGCGCCCCCCCTAGGCCCCCTATATATAGTGGGGGGAAGGGAGGACCTCTCACCTTTGCCTTTTGTGCCTCCCTCTCCCTCTCCAACACCTCCTCCTCCATAGTGCTTGGCGAAGCCCTGCCGGAGTACTGCAGCTCCATCACCACCACGCCGTCGTGCTACTGCTGGAGCCATCTTCCTCAACCTCTCCTTTCCCCTTGCTGGTTCAAGAAGGAGGAGACGTCACGCTGACCGTACGTGTGTTGAACGCGGAGGTGCCGTCCGTTCGGCGCTAGGATCTCCGGTGATTTGGATCACGTCGAGTACGCCTTCCTCATCCCCGTTCTTTGAACGCTTCCGCGCGTAATCTACAAAGGTATGTAGATGCAATCCGATCACTCGTTGCTAGATGAACTCCTAGATGGATCTTGGTGAAACCATAGGAATTTTTTTTGTTTTCTGCAACGTTCCCCAACAGCATCGTCACCTCGTCCTTCGCCAGTCTAAGTGTATTGCATGTGTAAATCTGGCTTACACCCGTTGTATTCGAACGTTAGAATCTATCACACCCGATCATCACGTGGTGCTTCGAAACAACGAACCTTCGCAACGGTGCACAATTAGGGGGAACACTTTCTTGAAATTATTACGAGGGATCATCTTATTTAAGCTACCGTCGTTCTAAGCAAATAAGATGTAAAACATGATAAACATCACATGCAATCAAATAGTGACATGATATGGCCAATATCATTTGCTCCTTTTGATCTCCATCTTCGGGGCTCCATGATCATCGTTGTCACCGGCATGACACCATGATCTCCATCATCATGATCTCCATCACCGTGTCTTCTTGAAGTTGTCTCATCATCTATTACTTCTACTACTATGGCTAACGCTTTAGCAATAAAGTAAAGTAATTGCATGACGTTTATGTTGACACGCAGGTCATAAATAAATAAAGACAACTCCTATGGCTCCTGCCGGTTGTCATACTCATCGACATGAAAGTCATGATTCCTATTACAAGAACATGATCATCTCATACATCACATATATCATTCATCACATCCTTTGGCCATATCACATCACAAAACACTTGCTGCAAAAACAAGTTAGACGTCCTCTAATTGTTGTTGCAAGTTTTTACATGGCTGCTATAGGTTTCTAGCAAGAACGTTTCTTACCTACGCCAAAACCACAACATGAATTCCCAATTTCTATTTACCCTTCATAAGGACCCTGTTCATCGAATCCGATCCGACTAAAGTGGGAGAGACAGACACCCGCTAGCCACCTTATGCAACTAGTGCATGTCAGTCGGTGGAACCGGTCTCACCTGAGCGTACGTGTAAGGTTTGTCCGGGCTGCTTCATCCCACAATACCGCCGAATCAAGATAAAACTAGTAACGGCAAGATAATTGACAATATCGACGCCCACAGCTACTTTGTGTTCTACTTGTGCATAGAAACTATGCATAAACTTGGCTCTGATACCACTGTTGGGGAACGTAGCAGAATTTTAAAATTTTCTACGCATCACCAAGATCAAACTATGGAGTCATCTAGCAAAGAGGGTGAAAGGAGTGCATCTACATACCCTTGTAGATCGCGCGCGGAAGCGTTCAAGAGAACGGGGTTGATGGAGTCGTACTCGACGTGATCCAAATCACCGATGACCAAGTGCCAAACGGACGGCACCTCCGTGTTCAACACACGTACGGGTGGGAAGACGTCTCCTCCTACTTGATCCAGCAAGGGGGAAGGAGAGGTTGATGAAGATCCAGCAGCACGACGACGTGGTGGTGGAAGCAACAGTGATCTCGGCAGGGCTTCGCCATGCGCAGGGAGACGGAGGAGTGTCACGGGAGGGAGAGGGAGAGGCCAGGGCTTGGGTGCGGCTGCCCTCCCCCCACTATATATAGGGTGCCTAGGGGGGGGGGGGGCGCCGGCCCTAGGAGATCCAATCTCCTAGGGGGGCGGCGGCCAAGGGGGTGCCTTGCCCCCCAAGGCAAGGGTGGCGCCCCCCACCCCTAGGGTTTCCAACCCTAGGCGCAGGGGGAGGCCCAAGGGGTGGGGCGCACCAGCCCACTAGGGGCTGGTTCCCCTCCCACTTCAGCCCATGGGGCCCTTCGGGATAGGTGGCCCCACCCGGTGGACCCCTGGGACCCTTCCGGTGGTCCCGGTACAATACCGATTACCCCCGAAACTTTCCCGATGGCCGAAACTTGACTTCCTATATATAAATCTTCACCTCCGGATTATTCCGGAACTCCTCGTGACGTCCGGGATCTCACCCGGGACTCCGAACAACTTTCGGGTTACCATATGCTAATATCTTAACAACCCTAGCGTCACCGAACCTTAAGTGTGTAGACCCTACGGGTTCGGGAGACATGCAGACATGACCGAGACGCGTCTCCGGTCAATAACCAACAGCGGGATCTAGATACCCATGTTGGCTCCCACATGCTCCACGATGATCTCATCGGATGAACCACGATGTCGAGGATTCAATCAATCCGTATACAATTCCCTTTGTCAATCGGTACGTTACTTGCCCGAGACTCGATCGTCGGTATCCCAATACCTCGTTCAATCTCGTTACCGGCAAGTCACTTTACTCGTGCCGTAATGCATGATCCCGTGATGAACCACTTGATCACATTGAGCTCATTATGATGATGCATTACCGAGTGGGCCCAGAGATACCTCTCCGTCATACGGAGTGACAAATCCCAGTCTCGATTCGTGCCAACCCAACAGACACTTTCGGAGATACCTGCAATGTACCTTTATAGTCACCCAGTTACGTTATGACGTTTGGCACACCCAAGGCACTCCTACAGTATCTGGGAGTTGCATAATCTCATGGTCTAAGGAAATGATACTTGACATTCGGAAAAGCTACAGCAAACGAACTACACGATCTTTGAGCTATGCTTAGGATTGGGCCTTGTCCGTCACATCATTCTCCTAATGATGTGATCCCGTTATCAATGACATCCAATGTCCATAGTCAGGAAACCATGACTATCTTTTGATCAACGAGCTAGTCAACTAGAGGCTCACTAGGGACGTGTTGTGGTCTATGTATTCACACATGTATTACGATTTCCGGATAACACAATTATAGCATGAACAATAGACAATTATCATGAACAAAGAAATATAATAATAACCATTTTAGTATTGCCTCTAGGGCATATTTCCAACAATTCCTCCTCCAAGTACTTCATAGAAGATTTTGAACACAAAGATAGTGTCCGTCTCTGCAAAATAAGTTTCCACATATTGCCATAGAGAGAATAATATTTACACAAATCTAATCTGCTGACGTATTCCGTAGTGCGACATCGCACCACGGCCAAGCCTTTATTCGAATCGTTTTATTGTCCCACCTCAGCGTGTCATGCGAGGCGGTTTCCTTGGCATGTCTCGTCGAAGCAGAGATCGTGTCCTCTTATTCCGGGATTCTCATCAATACGGGCGTGGGTAACCCAACTGCGCCATTGATTACGGCGCTTGGAGATAAGCGAGTTTTACCAGGCTAGTGGGGACACGTAGTTGCGTCCACCCATATAAGGGGATAAGGATCCACCTTTTCACCTACGCCTTCTTCCTCCTTTACCTATCCATTTTCACGCACTCGAGCTCCAGCGCCCAAGTCCGCACTCCCCACCTCAACCTTCTCCAGCCATGTCCGGAGCGGGAGGCAAGTGGATGGTCTCCTCCGTCACGGAGGGACACATCAAAAAACTGAGGAAGGCCGGATACTTGTCTAACGACATCGCGTACCGGCTTCCCGAAGAGGGGCAGCTCCTCCCAACCCCAAGGCCCCATGAGAGGGTAGTGTTCCTTCCCCACTTCCTCCGTGGACTGGGCTTTCCTATCAATCCATTCGTCCGGGGACTCATGTTCTACTACGGCCTGGATTTCCATGATCTGGCCCCGAACTTCATCCTCAACATCTCGACGTTTACCGTCGTGTGCGAGGCTTTCCTCTGCATCCGCCCCCATTTTGGCCTATGGCTCAAGACTTTCAATGTCAAGCCGAAGGCGGTGCGCAGCAACCAGGCGGAGTGCGGAGGCGCCATGGTGGGCAAGATGCCCAACGTCTTATGGCTCGAGGGCTCCTTTGTGGAGACCCTGAAGGGGTGGCAATCGGGGTGGTTTTACATCATCGAGCTGCGCGACCCTGAGTGGGTCGCAGCCCCCGAGTTCCGGTCCGGACCCCCAACGCGGCTCACGTCCTGGAAAGAGACGGGCCTGTCGTGGGGCAGCAAAGGAGAGGTGACTGTTCTGCAAACATGCATCCAAACCCTGGTGAACAAGCAGCTCAAGCTTGTCAACGTAGTCCAGGTTATGCTCATCCACTGGATCCTCCCGTGTCAACAGCGGGCCTTCAATCTATGGGAGTTCAACCCGGCGCAGCACCGAACTCTCACCAGGCTCTTTGACACGACGTATGAAGATGCCTGGAAGGTGCTTTTCAAGGGCGCCGAGGCTACCACATCTGCTACCGAGGATCGCGGATTCAGCGCGCAGCGTCACGCTAGCGCGGTAAGTTGTTTGTACCTTTTACAGGGTACTAGTTTTTCATAGTTTAACTCTATGCGGGATCTAAGCTCCCTTACCTTTGACAGGAGTGGCAGGCGAAGTCCGGACAGATCGACTGTCCGGCTCCTTTGCCCGAAGACCCATCCGATGCCTTCTTGGCGAAGCTGCTGGTTCCGGCACCCTATGTGGTGCCAGAGAAGAAGGCCATGAAGAAGGCCACGGGGACTCGAAAAAGTGCCCGGCGCCAGGAGGTGTCGGGTTCATCATCCGACGGCTCCAAGGCGCATTCCTCCCATGGAGACGAGGAGGAGGAAGAAGAGACCTCTCCCCCTCCAGCGGGGGGAGAGAAGAAAAGGAAGGCCGCCCTCACTGGGGAGGCCGAAGGGTCCAAGAAAGGGAAAACCCTTCCTCCGGACTACTCCACCAACGCCGACGACGGCGGAGAGGAGTGGCCGCTCAGGGCCAAGCCCCTCGCGAAATCGTAAGTATCCGGATACTAGAGTAATTCATAGTATTCCTTTATTGCACAACTTTCCCTTATGTCGAATATGATTATGCAGCCCACCCAAAGACCGGCTCGACGCGCCGTCGAGCGGTTCACTGGACTCGTCGGATGTGAATTCTCTTCGGACAGCTACCTTCCCCTGCCCTACGGATGACGCCGAAGTATTGTCCCGACAGGTTCCCAGCCAGGAGGAGGTGGTCCTGGAGGCGCCGCAAGGCGACCTCCCGGACTCTAGGAGTAAAGGGGATAAAACCCCCCAGGGTTCCAAGTCCGGCTCTAGGCCGGACGCCGCTCCGGAACCTTCAAAGGTTCCAGAGTCCGGCGGGCGACCTTCTTCCAAGAGGAGCAAGCCCACCGTGCCGGTGACCCCCGTCCAACCGGAGGCGCCGGACAATCTGTTGGAGGTGCTCAAAGGCGCCTCCATCGACGAGGAGCACCGCACCATTATGAGTGCGGTGGTCCAGAAGGTTCAGTCCGCCAAGAGCGGACTGACTGAAGCTTG